>NC_039265.1:10734380-11034380 GCF_003368295.1 Carassius auratus | reverse complement strand
TAGCATCCTCTGGGGTCCTCTGAGGGTCAGCATCATCTCTTCCCAGGTGTTCTTGATCCAGACTGGAGCTTGTGTAAATCCTTGTTACCGTGGCAAAACATAAAAACAAAATAGAGACATCATTAGCATGCTGCTGATCCAACAAAGTAAAATTAGTTTAAACCCAAGCTAATGAATAAGAATGCACATTGATCAGATGCAACTACACTCACAATTTAAGAGATACATTATTGGAATGCTTGGCGAAAGAGATGCGTTACTCACCTGCTAGTGACATCATGCTCCTCCTCACCTGCTAGTGACATCATGCTCCTCCTCACCTTCTAGTGACATCAGCATCATATACACACATGCTAGTGACATCAGCATCATCTGCACACATGCTAGTGACATCAGCATCATCTACACACCTGCTAGTGACATCAGCATCATCTACACACCTGCTAGTGACATCATGCTCCTCTACACACCTGCTAGTGACATCATGCTCCTCCTCACCTGCTAGTGACATCATGCTCCTCCTCACCTTCTAGTGACATCAGTATCATCTACACACATGCTAGTGACATCAGCATAACGCGTTTCGGAGTCCCGATCTGAATCAAATGTTTTGCAAACTCGCTCCGAAGCCCCAATCAAAGGATTCGCGAAACGCGCTTCGGAATCCAGATCTGAATCAAATATTTTGCGAACTCGCATCCGAAGCCCCGATCAAATGATTCGCAAAACGCGATTCGGAGTCCCGATCTGAATCAAATATTTTGCGAATTAGGTCCGAAGCCCCAATCATTCGCGAAACGCGTTTCGGAGTCGCGATCTGAATCAATTTTTTTGCAAACTCGTTCCAAAGCCCCAATCAAATGATTCGCAAAACGCGCTTCGGAGTCCCGATCTGAATAAAATGTTTTGCGAACTCGCTCCGAAGCCCCTCAAATGATTCGTGAAAGGCGATTCGAAATCCCGATCTGAAATGAATGTTTTGCGAACTCGCTTCGAAGCCCCAATCAAATGATTCGCGAAACGCGCTTCGGAATCCAGATCTGAATCAAATATTTTGCGAACTCGCATCCGAAGCCCCGATCAAATGATTCGCGAAACGCGATTCGGAGTCCCGATCTGAATCAAATATTTTGCGAATTAGGTTTGAAGCCCCAATCATTCGCGAAACGCGTTTCGGAGTCGCGATCTAAATCAATTTTTTTGCGAACTCGTTCCGAAGCCCCAATCAAATGATTCGCGAAACGCGCTTCGGAGTCCCGATCTGAATCGAATGTTTTGCGAACTCGCTCCGATGCCTTAGATTGTGGTTAATCTTGCAGATCATGACTTATAGCTATATACTCTTCCTCTCCATTCAGTTTGGTAATATAAAGAATCCTCTTTTGAACTCCCACCTCTTCTGTGGGTTTTATTGTTCTGGGTCTGAATTTGGGCTCCTGGGGTCTCAAAAAATAAATATTTTCAATCTTCAAGGTACATTCAAATTACATTACATGAATATGTTACAGTTATACTAAATTAACAGATTTGTAAACCGAAAAAAAAAAATCAACAAGTGAGACAAATGTGAGCTTTCAGTTAATAATTTTCCAAACCTAACTAACTGGAGGCAAAGTTTTTTTTAACTGCACATAGATCACAAACCTCTGAAATCGGTTGATAAATGTGAACGTTATCGTGTTTTTATTTAGTAAAAACCGCAGCTCCCCGGTTTACTTTCATTTGTTTTAAGGCAGTCTTGCCCTCACTAACATGGCGGACGCGTTGACGTATCGCGGCAACGGCTCAAAGCGGCCAAATTAGCTTTCTTTTACTGTCTATGCAAATGAGGCGTTTAGGTATTTATATAGTTTCGTCTATGGTTTCGGAAAGTGATTCACAAACAGTGTTGGGTATAGTTACTTTGGAAAGTAGTTAGTTAGGTTACAACGTTACCATCAATTAAAAGTAATCAGTTATGATACAGCGTTACCTATTCATAAAAGTAACGCGTTAGAGTACTCATGCGTTGCCAACAAATTAAAAGCAGTTCGCAGCGGCTCACACATGACAGACACAGCCCCCGGCCCCTTTAAATGCACCTAGAAGTCGTGACTCCCGACAATGAATAACGTCAGTCATCCGACTAAATTAACACTGCAGGATAACAATAACAGGAAAGACAGTCAGCAATCGGCTATTCCACATGGCGTTTTATTTATTTATTATCACAGAACATATTATTAATCAAAATTCGCACCTACCCAGCCTGGGTAGCTACTGTATATTATGAGCACCACAAGATAACTCCTGATTTTTCTTTTACTTTAAATAATGCAGTTATCAAAGTACAAGTATGCTTACTTGTAAACACAACCTTAAACAGGCTTGCAGATTTAAATCCATTTAAAAATGATGAACAACCAGCCAGCCAATTATCTAACAGAAATAAACAGCTGCCTATCAAACAAAAATGATAACAAACCGAATTAAATCCTTCACTGCCACACAGGCAAATGACAAATCGCTTAATAGCCGAACTAATTATTATTAAAGTGTCACTCACAGTCACAAGCCTAAATTCGCTTTAACACAGTCCTCTGTGTACTCTTCAAAGTAGTGATTAAAACGTAGCGTTAAATTTGAGGTAGAATTTTTGGCGGTCGACAGAAGCTTTTCACCAAAGCAGAGTGTGCAATTTTACCGTTATGTTCTTTTCTTTTTCGTTGACAAATTGAAAATAATGTGCGTACTTCCATAAACCAAACGCTGTCCTCTCTGCCATCTTGCCGGGAGTTCGAAAAAAGAACACCACACACACACAGGGTCAGGCGCAGGGCACAGACGCATCACAGCCATTGACTTTACGATCACAGAGTTTCGGCTCCGCTGATACATCCGCAGGTGGCACAGTAGACCTAGGACTACTGTCTGACAAAAAGCAGGCTGCAGTCGGGATTTTCCTTTCCTTAAAATAACGGATTATTTTTTTTAAAAAAATAACGAAGTTACTGATTACTTACGCACGAAACTAACGCGTTAAGTTACAAATTTCAGGAACAAAGTAATTAGAGTACTCTAACGCGTTACTTTGTAACGCGTTACTTTGTAACGCGTTACCCACAACACTGTTCACAAATTGTCATAAAACCTGAAGGGGAGCAATATTGTAGAATTATAAAAAAAAAAAAAAGTGTTGTTGTTGTTTTTTTTGTTTTTTTTTTAAAGCACACGTGGCTGGGCTATAAAACTAATCCAAAAGACATTTTAACAATAAAAATAGAGCGTAAAACAAGTGAGGACTCACGGTGAATCTATTCATTGAACTGATTATGTGAAAGAATCAATTCGCTAAAATGAATTGGACGTCCAAGTGCTCCTAGATCCAAATTACTTGGCAAAATTTATTGAAAAGTTGGGTCAACATTTTGTGGATGATCAGATTAAAAAACTTGTTAAAGCATTCCAAAATAAAAATAAAAATAAACAAAATAAATAAACGGAGGACCATTTTTTTCTGCACCTCAATTTGGTTATAATTGTTAGCAAAAAGGAATATAGAAGAAAAAAAAAACCAAATCTTTCAAAACCTGAAACATGACTAAAATCTTATTAAAATAATGATAGTGAGTAAGTAGTGTGATGTACTGACCAGCAGGGGTCAGTGTCTAGCTTACTAGTGACAGATAAATTCAGCAGAAAGACCTTTTATGTAAACAGTCCCCCCTCCCCCCCCCCCCCCCCCTTTTTTTAAGTAATTATATTATACATATTAAAGCAGAAAAATCTAAACTTGAGCTCAAAAATAGATACACGCACACATTTGGCAAGCTTGCTTACGCACATATACAAACATAATAGCAAGCACACAGGAGTGACCTTAATTGCACTATTAAAGTTAAAAAAGGATCAAATCCATTACACAGATAGAGCATAAAATGGATAATATTTCCATCTCTGTAATGCACTCTGATTTGATGCATTTAAAACTACTCAAAGAGCATCTGAAAACAGACAAACAAATAAATAATGTATCAAGGCAAGAAAATATACAGTAGGCTATAATACAGTATATTAAAAAGTGTACAGTGATTTTACTAGCTGTTTATAGGCAATAGAGTATAAATGCACATTTGGTGAGAATTAGAAGAGAAGGCTACATATAAAGCAACACAACAGCAGTCTTTGGACATATGAAAACATCCCACTGCTAAACACATTTGGCATTTAAATATCTCTTCTCTAATTTTCTTTGAATGTACAACACTTACATTATACTAAAAGTATAACAAACCAACAGTAAACGGTAGGACTATTTGTGCAACAAACCAGTGTGTTTATGATTATATGATAATGAGTTAAAATAATATCATAACAAACACCAGTTTGCAGCTTAACGTAGTATTTTAGTAGAGCTAAAATAACTGAAAGCTAATGGCACCGGAAGCCTCGCACATCAAGTTACAAATGGATGCACGAGTTAAGGTGGATAGCTGCAACATTTTAATACTAATGTCATTTTTAAGTATTAAAAATAAAAGAATCAAGCAGCAGAAAGGAGAAACCAGGGCCAGTTGTTACACTCCTTTAGCTCAAAATAGTCATTTTGAGAGTGGGTCTTTGCTACAAATATGATTTTGAACATGTATATGACAGGGGGAAAGATACAGGAACATATGATGAGCAAATTGCAGGCGTGTTGTCACACTAAGGGAACTTGACATTGATTAAACAGCCTATAACAGGCGTTTCAGCAAAATATAAATACAGTTAAAAACACAAAGCAACTTGTGAAATGATAAGGAAATATCAAACCACTGTTTTTGCCAATCGAAGTTGAAGTTAACAAATTTTGCAGAATTAAACATATAAAACATAACTTGCCTGGTTACCTGTAGGCCTATCTCACTCAAAAATCTTAATATTTCTCTTTACAAATGTTAATACTGTAAACATGTACATACATACAGCTAAATACATACACATTCAAAACTGCCATATTTCAGTTTAACATTCCCCTTAAAGTAATAAATAATTTGAAGGGCAGCAGTAGTATATTTTGATAGGCTTTTCTCTATATATGTACATACTTTAATTAAACCCACCAAGAAACCCCCAAAAGCAGCAGTTTTGTTCTGATGAATTGCACATTTTTACCATGCTCTCTAATGAACTCTGTTAAGTGTGTTAATTCACAGATATACTGCAGCCCAAATACTGTATATTCTGGCTGTTTAAGCCATTTGTTGTCATATCGACTGAGCAATACAATCTGTATTAAATAAAACTGTTGGATTCAGATGTTCATGGTTTCTGGAGGTGTTGAGGTCTGTATATTAGAGGCACCGGTGAATTTTAATGACTCTAGAATGGAGTGTCCATTTGACTTCCTTTGGCTCCAACAGGGACGACAATGTAACTCCCCTCTTGATATCGCATCCAACGTAAGCGTATTTCTTTCTGAACCTAACAGACAAACACATGTACTGCATAATATATAAACACAAAATCTCAGGAGACACTTTGATCAAAACAAAACTGAAATATAACATTATCATTTACTTTTATTCTGATGTTTTAATCAGCTGTTTGGACTCTCATTCTGATGGCACCCATTCAATGCAGAGGATCCATTGGCGAGAAAGTGATGTAATGCTACATTTCTTTAAATCTGTTCTGATGAAGGAACAAACTCATCTACATCTTGGATGGCCTGAGGTGAAGTACATTTTCAGCAAATTAAAGTTTTTGAGTGAACTGTTCCTTTAATATATTGGCTGTTAAAAATGATTTTCATTAAATGCAAGGCTGAAATACAATGCATTATTATTATTCATCCTTAATTGTGTATTGGCCTTTAAGCAGTCCTCTTGTTAATTCCCCAGTCTGTTTCTTAATCAAATTAACAAAGACTGGCAAACATGTTTGTGAAAGATTTTATTAGGCCAGATTTTGAGTACAAATCTTGTTTAGGCATCTGAGGACTCTGATTATCTCCATTCAAAAACAAACATGACTTGCAGAATCGACATTAAACAAGCTGATTAAGTCCAGATACTTGCATGCATTTTTACATTTGTTAAAAGCAAAAGGGCATTGCACTTTTGGAATCTAGCTTTCAGCACATTATTTGAATTTTGGTGTTTGTTTTGTATTTTTCTGATGTGTGAGAGCTGCCACACAATGATCACTCACCTCCTGGTTCAGGAAACAGTAGAGAACTGCCACAATGAGGCCCTTAAGAAAATCATTGAAGACAAAGTCATTTTCTGTAAATTGAATAAAATGTTCTTCAGATCAAATATCTACAAATATTATAGCTCCATTTCTCTCCCTCTCCCTTTCATCTCAGTGTTTTGAGACAAAACTATTTTATGCTGTTAAAACTGGTTACACCATTCATGCATAATCATGCATGTA
Source organism: Carassius auratus (assembly GCF_003368295.1). Taxonomy (NCBI): domain Eukaryota; kingdom Metazoa; phylum Chordata; class Actinopteri; order Cypriniformes; family Cyprinidae; genus Carassius; species Carassius auratus. The sequence goes on along the minus strand of NC_039265.1, from coordinate 11,027,981 downwards.
TCTATGTTTCTGGAGTCATCTGGATCAGATTCTAAGCCTTCAGAAGTATCCATGAGATTAAGTGTATGACGTTCTGGAGAAGCGGATAATTCCACACTAATAAGTTAACATCCAACAGCTTACACATTTTGCAGGTGTCATATAAACATGATAGGAATCGTTCATTAATTCTAATGCTGTTAATCGTTCTGTAGAATTCAAAAGGAACAATTCTGAAGAATGTTTGTGCTTTTGAGTTAAATGTCAAATTTGTTATTTTTAATCAAATCAAAAACACACAGCGCAGAAACTGAAGTCCAATTAATGAACAAACGACTTTTCTAAACTGCTTGTTTTAGCGAGTTAAAAACATACAGCACAACTAATGAAGTCATTTTCTCAAAGAAATGACTCTTTTAAATAGAATAACGTTATTATAGATGATCAAAAACAGACCAAACAACCAGTGTAGTCTGATAAACAAGCAAATGAATAATTTAGCACATTATAATCAATGTCTAGCACAAGAAATTGAGTTTAAAGATGGTATCCATCTTCTATCCATACTCTTCAAATTTCTACAGGTTGTATATATAGATATCGAACCTGTCACTAGGACCGCCATAGCCTGTAAACAGCAAATAGAAATCTGAAAACTTGAGTTGCCTCTTTGCCTGACAGTCATTTTGCACATTCATCTCAAGATAAATGACACAGTTCAATGTTACCCTTCTCAAAAAAGTAATTAGCACGAAGAAAAAAAAACGCATCACGGACATCATATTAAACCTTTACAAGAAGGTAACAGCCTTCCTGTTATCTTTCTCGAACTCCTGCATGGAATTCATTTTTAAAATTAGTCGTTGGCTCTTCAGGAAACTCAATTAGTGTTCCATCTAACTAAGTAATATCTCTAAAGCCCCCATGTCCATCTCCTATCTCAAGAGATCAAAGGTGAGTATGAGGTCAATGAAAAGAACTGGTTTAATAGAGTCATTTGTTCGTGATTCAGACTATACAGTTTGTGCTTGTGCAAAAATTACCTGTATTACAGTGTATGATGTAGCTGTCCATCGGTGTAAACAATGTGCAAAGTAATTAAACCAAAAAGTAAACGATTTATAAAGTTATTGGCTTCTAAAGTAAGGAGTCAACTCTGAATCGCTGAAACAAGCATCTCCGAAGTATGATTATGAAATTATGTGTTTGTTTTCTCCCGAGCATCTTATGAGTATGTGTGCTGTCTGCAGCCTGTCTGCGCTGATCTTCATTTACAAACACGTCATTAAAATGAAGTGTAACTCCGTGAATACTCAACGAAGAGACATGAGAGAGATATCCATAGAAAGCTTGACATGTCTACTTTAAAACTAAACAAGTGCTGGCGAAAACAGATATTCTGTGATAAAGTAATCCATAGGAAAACAACGCTATGTCTGTTTTTCATGTCTCCCTTCATTATATCTAATGTGACCACGTCCCGCGCTGAACGCGCTATTCAGATTCAAACTGAAGCGCGCGGCTTGAATACACCCACACAGAAGAAAAAGCAGCGAGACTGCTCAAGTTTTTTATTTTACTGTTTGCTTCACGGTGAGAAGAATAAGACATAATTCACCCAAAAAAGATGCTAACGCATGGTTGTGTGCGTAACAACCAATCAAAACTATGTCAGTTGACCAATCAGAACACAGTATGCAACCAAAAGGTGGGGTTTAAGGAAACTGAATCTTTAGAACAGCTTCGCACGAACCGTTTGGGGATCTCTGAGAATTGAGGTAATTTTAAAATGATATTTTGACAAAATGACAATGTTTTTTAACCTTGGATGGATTTAAACCTAATGTACGGGACTTATAAACAGTGATAGGAAGCTTAGAATTTTCATCTTACTGGCTCTTTAAATCATCTTTGAGAGGAGGGTGTTTCAGGGTAACTACCCAGCTTTCATATTCTGTGTTTTAGGGACAATCGGCTCTAGCTAGGTGTTTTTGATTGACTAAAAGAACAGTTGTAAAAGAGTCATTTGTCCGTGAATCAGACTACGCTGGTTGCTTTGTATGTTTATGATTGACTAAAAGTAATTAGTGCGTAAATAGTACTATACTTTTTGTGCTGCATGTTTTTGATTGAATAAAAAACTGGTTTGAATGAATCATTTATTTATGAACCAGGCTACAAAGGTTGCTTTGTATGTTTCTGATTCACTAAAAAGAACCATTTTAAAAGAGTCATTTGTTAGTTAATTGGACTACACTGTTTGAACTGTACTGTATGTGTGTGGTTCACTAAAAAGAACCATTTGAAAAGAGTAATTTGTGTGTGAATCAGACTCAGACAGCTAGCATTTTCGGCCCAGATCCGGCCCACATCTGGCCCGTATGGATTTCACGCGGGACACATCTGAGCCGGATCTGGGCCGAAGCGGCTTGCTGACTGTTTGTACTCTGTGTTCTAATTAAATAAAAATAAGTAGTTACATTCGGTCTTAACTCATATGTGAACTACACCGGTTACTTTTCATGTTTTTGATTCATTTGTTAGTTAATCAGACTACACTGGTTGTGCTGGAAGTTTTCATTCAATAAAGAACAGACTGAAATTTGAACAGACTGAATTCATTTGTTCATGAATTGGACTATACAGTATGTGCTGCATGATTCTGATTCACTAACAAGAGCCAATCAGAAAGAGTAATTTGTTTGTGAATCACACACTATCTGCAGACTGGTTTTGGTTTTTGCCAACTAGCGTCAACACATCTATCTGGGCAAAATATGTGTAGTTTAAGTCCAGCCTTAATAAGTGTATTCATGCTTGGTTTGTGTTTAAGCTGTGTTGTGCTGATAACCTGGAAGGAGCCCAGACACAGCTCGATGCAAAGCCGCAGGCTCACGTTGAAGTAGTCTGGGAGGAAGTTGAAGACCATGTAATGAGTGCCGAAGAGAGGGATGAGGAGGAGGGTGGACTTGGTCAGTCGCCTGAGGGGAGGAGAGATAAAGGATGAAGAGGAGGAAGGGTAAGAGTGTTATTGGGCAGATTAGTGCTGAGAGATTCTGGGGAGTGGACTTCCTGGATTCAAACGAGTAAGAACATGATAAGGCATGACTTCAGACAACACCGTAAAGGAATAGTTCATGAAAAATCTAAATACTGTTGATATTTACTATTTACCTGTCATTCCTAACCTGCATGGTGTTTTTTTTTTAGGGTGAAGTGTCCTCTATATTTGCACACTGATGTGAATACTAAGTAGTGTTGTATATATAGCTTCCAGTAATATCATTTCTTGTGTTTGTATGTTCTTTATTTGTGAGCCAGAAAAGAGTTAATATGCATGAATGTAAACATATGTGCAGTGGTTATTATAATTGCTCTGCTAATTCTTCATAGAATGCAAAAGAGAAATTTAGGTTTTTTTTTTTTTTTCATAAAACAAATCTATATGAAGAACTGTAGCATAAAAGTATAGTCTATATAACTTGTACACTATATTCCAAGTCTTCTGAAGTCAACTTTGTGTGAAATTGAAAGTTTGTTCACTGAAATTTAATGGCAAAACCTTTTTGTTTTCATATAAGGTGATCTATTAATTTAAATATTAATTATTTGAGGTCCCTTACTGTATTAAAATTCAAATCACACACGGAGCAATGAACTCGCCGTGTTTTACTATATTAGCACCACTGCACACAGTTTTAATACAAAAAAGTGAATGAGCACGTGAATGTGATTTCAGGCATTTGTCTGTGATTTCTCAAAACCTGCCGGCGAGCCAAAAACTGGGCTAAAATTGCGCAGTCTGAACTCGGCTTAAGAAAATCACACTTCCGTAGCTAAACATTATCAAAGCATCCTCACAGTGACAATGATGTCTCAAGTCCTCAACAATCTCCTTCAGCAGTGTTCTGGGAACTCAATTCTATTTCCTTTCAGCATGCAAGGTTTGCTTCAGCTTTACATCTGTAGTGCTTATCTGTGAATTTCATTCCCACATTAAATTAAGTAAAATTTGACATCTGAAAAAAAAAATCTAAATAAATATGTGACCCTGGACCATAAAACCAGTCTTATCAATTTTTCTATATTGAGATATGATGAATAAATAAGCTCAATCACTCACATTTCACTGCTGGTTATATATGCTATATATAATTTTGTATGTGACGAATAAAAATCTTGAATCTTGAAGCTTTCCATTGAAGTATGGTTTACTCGGATCGGACAATATTTGGCTGAGATACAACTATTTGAAAATCTGGAATCTGAGGGTGCAAAAAAATCCAAATACTGAGAAAATCACCTTTAAAGTTGTCCAAATGAATTCTTACCAATGCATATTAGTAAGCAAAAGTTAAGTTTTGATATATTTACACTAGGAAATTTACAAAATATCTTCATGGAACATGATCTTTACTTTAAATTCAAATGCAAATGATTAATAAATACTATATTGTAAATAAATACGCAAATAACACCGATATGATAACATTAATGAATTATGAACTAAAATGAACTACAGTATATCTATATTTTCAGTTCATAACACCTAATGCATTTACATAAATTGATGTATTGAACCCAGTAATTTGTTAGGCTTATTGTAAAGTTTTTACCGCTTGAGCTACACTGTCAATCCCACAATCCTCACAGAGAATGAGCTAAAAGCAACCACTCATCGCCACGTAACTAGGGCACATGCAGTTCCTGTCCCGTTTCTGATAGCCCCTTATCATGGGTTTGTTTTGTTGTCTTGTTTTCTATACCTGTACTGAGCTGAATTGTTGAATTGGATCAAGCGGGGGTTCAGTTTCTGCACCAGAATCCTGATAATGTTCATGAAGAGAAGGAAGTTCACCTGGTTGGGCAGGAAAACAGGAAAATATGAGCTGAAAATAAGTGTGTGTGAGCCAAACCCATTTGTCCATGTCCTCGTGCTTTATCTCACCCCTATGGAAACTACAATGGGACCCTTGATGATCCACCAATAAGGAGAGTCTTCATTTATGTCCCAGCACCTGGAAAAAACCCAAAGGCCTGGATAAGACAGAGCTGATTAAAATCTGCACCTTCTCTGCTCTCACAATCCATTAAAAGTCTAATTTCCGGTCCTATTATTGGAATTACTGTGTTTCTATGTGGTTGCTGGGGTGTTCTGGGTCACTGCTTGTGATATTCTGGTTTCTAGATAGACACCCTCAATGTCCTAACCAGTAATTTACAATAAAGCAGCAAATGACAAAAGTCATTGCTTTATCATAGGGCTGTCTTTCATTCTAGAACAGTGTTGCACGGGTGTCAGTTTGGGACTTCTTATAGCAGACTACTGTAGCAGCTGGCAGAAAACATTAAAGGCGATGAGACTTATTTCTGTGCTGTGCACTTGGCTTTAGGGGCTTGTTTAAATCCCTAACTTGTAGCTTGTATTACCGAGCACCACTAAGTAAGGCAGGGAAATGCGCACTTACTCTGTGTCCTCAAAATACAGTCTGGAACAGATCCAGAGGACAATGCAAACCAGTGGAAAGCCTGGGAAAAAAAGACAAGAGAGAAAAAAAAGATTATGCTGTTAGTGAAATGGAATCTTACAAAGAGTGTTCAATGCAACTCTGTTATAAATGAGCAGGGATAATAAACCTAGAAGCTATTATTATCAATGATGATCACGATAATGACACTAAATGTACTGTAGAATCTGAAGCAGTTTATAGACTTTATTGAGTGATATCCAGACAGAAGCACATTGAAAGAATCAGAGCTATGCTGTATGAAACATGAAGTGCCTTGTAGTTAAATTAGGAGGGGAGGTTTCCAAAGCACATCAACTGCTCACTGGAGTTCCTCAGGGATCGGTTATTGGACCCCTTCTCTTCTCCATATACTCTATATCACTGGGTCCAATCATACAGGTACATGGCTTCTCCTACCATTGCTATGCTGCTGACACACAAGCTCTATCTCTCATTTCAATCAGATGACCCAACGGTAGCTGCACGGATCTCTGGCTGCCTGGTGGACATCTCGGCATGGATGAAAGAACATCACCTACAGCTCTAACCCATCAAGTTCGGCCAGAAATCTTGGTGTAATCATTGATGGCCAGCTGACTTCCAAAGTCCACCTTGCAAAAACGACTCAATCTTGGAGGTTTGCATTGTACAACATCAGAAAGATCAGGCCCATTCAGACGGAGCATGCTGCACATCTTTTTGTCCAGGACCTTGTTATTTCTAGGCAGGACTACTGTAATACTCTTCTGGCTGGACTATCATCATGCACAATCAAACCTTCACAAATGATTAAGAATGCAACGACCCCAAAAGAGCCCATGTTACACCTCTCTTTATCTCCCTGAACAGACTCCTGGTAGCAGCTTACAGGAACATGTATAAGAACAAGAAGTAATTTGCACGTCTATGTTGAGAACTGCATTGACAATGTGATTTGAACTGTTTGTTCTTTCAATCGTCTGCTCAAATCAGAGAAGATAGAGATGCCAATCACAAGAGTTCTTCTGACACTCCTCAGCCCTCCCAGGGTAACAGACAGCAGGAAAAAGAGAGAGAGAGAATATAAATGGAAATTGAGTAACAGAACAACAAAAGGATCATGCTGTACTTCACTGATTGGAGTCAGTGAGACTGTAATAGCTGCTAACATGAGAAAAAATAACAGGTTTCAGAAATAAGCATCATAATCTAGTCGGTAATAAAATGGACATTACTGCAAAAATAAAACCCTAGAGGGGCTGCGACGTGTCACAAAGCACATGTATTATTCTTTAAAATACATATGCTACAATACAAAGAATTAGAGTTGGTAAGATCTTTAAATTTTTTGGAAACAAGTGTTTTATGCCATCCAAGCCTGCATTTATGAGCGCAAAAATACAGTGAAATAGTAATAATGTCACGTTATAATATTTCACATTATTCACATTATTATTTCACATGCAATAATATTTCACATTATTACTATTTCACTGTATTTTTTACCTTGTCCGGACTCCGGTCCGGATCCGGACCTGGAGAGAATTCAATCCGGACCCGCCTCCATTTCATATTTCGACAACAAGTAATTGTATGTAAGGGATTAAAAGTCTGGATTTCCTACTTTAGTAAACGCATGTCAAAATCATTTGTTTAGTGTTTAATGTCTTTTTGGAGATGTTCCGCAATTAAAGCGAAGGCGATATATTGAAAGTTTTCCTCCGTGATTCAGTTGCCATGACATCCAGTGAGTGTACGTAATACGTACGGAACGTTTGACGTAATTGGGCGCGAGTCGCGCGACGCGACACTTCACCTCAGTAATATAAGCGTTTGAATGTTCGTGGAGGATGTCATTGTCCAGGAAAATAAAAGTTGACCAAGAAAATAGAGTTTTCAAAGATGATTGGACAGAGAGGTATGCGTTCATTTTGCCCCAATCCAGCACTAGGCCATTCTGTTTGATTTGTAACGAGACAGTTGGAGTTGTGAGTGGAAACGTCAAACGGCATTATGAAACAAAAGTGAAGTGACATTCAGCCAAGTATGGTGACCCATACTCAGAATTTGTGCTCTGCATTTAACCCATCCGAAATGCACAAACACAGAGCAGTGAACACACACACACACTGTGAGCACACACCCGGAGCAGTGGGCAGCCATTTATGCTGCGGCGCCCGGGGAGCAGTTGGGGGTTCGATGCCTTGCTCAAGGGCACCTAAGTCGTGGTATTGAAGGTGGAGAGAGAGCTGTACATGCACTACCCCCACCCACAATTCCGTCCGGCCCGAGACTAGAACTCACAACCCTTCGATTGGGAGTCCAACCCTCTAACCATTAGGCCACGACTTCCCCCAAAACAGAGCTGTGACAGCAAGACAGAGCTATTTGGACTAAAATGGTCCCAGCTGAAAATTTACCCAATCTACAGAAAGTAGTCATCTGTGTTCTAACCATGTTTGGGTCAACCTATCGGTGTAAGTCTGCATTCTCAGCAATGAATGCTGTAAACTTAAAGAACTCACACCGCAGCAGCTTGACTAATGAACATTTAGGCCAGTGTCTCCAGTCTAGAAACCACACCTTTTGTGCCACGGCAGCTGATGGGAGACAGTGCCATTTCTCACATTAAACTGCTCTGTGCTCTATGTTACTCTTGTGGTGTTTTGTTAAGAAAAATCCAGACCCTTAAATTAATTGTTTTGCCACGTTTGCACGTTATTCATGTATTTTGAATGCAGCGACCTTATTTTTTCATAAAACGAATATTAATTTGTAATACATGTTGATTAAAAACAAGTTTTGTAATGACCAATAGTTCCGGACCTTTCTCATTGTTGAAAATTCAGATTTGGACCTTTGAATGTAGACTTTGAGAACCCCTGCCTTATTATAATGGCACCGTTATGGTGCGTCATATTTTTGTGGAAACCATAACTTTTAAGAAATTCTTTGATAAATGAACATGAGCATTTTTTTTATAAAAAAAAATATTTACATTATAAAGTGTCTTTACTGTCACTTTTGATCAATATTATGCATCCTTGGTGAATTAAAAGTATTAATAAAAAAAAGAAGAAAAAAAAGAAAATCGCACTTGACTCAATTCCACCAAAAGTTTTAAAAGGTTAAGGCTAGAAGGGATACAAATAATAATTAAATAATTAATAATAATAATTTATTTTTAGCTTCTGCCACAACCATTATAAACACTGACACAAAAACATTCATATAGCCAACAGCGTGAGGTTGGGGCAGGACTATTAATCTCACCAATAGCAGATGGGATGTGTTTGTCATTATTTCAGCTATTTAATTTAGTCTTTGCTCACATTTATTTTTTGTCACACCACAACTATAACAATATTAACACAGAAAACAGTATAATTGGAATCACTTTAGAAATATATATATTTTCTTTCCCACAGATGAACAATAACAAAATTCACAGGCAATCAGAATCCATCATGCTTTAAAAGAGCTGGACCATTTAGTTATTGTTCTCTGTGTTGTTGTGAATGAACCTTTAGTCAAAGAAATGATATCAGGACTACAAACTACATTTCTGTTTTTGTTCATTCAGTAACTCACATAGTCTAAACTATTAAGATAAACCTCATCTGTGATGGCCAGAGGAAAGAGAGGACGGGGTGGATGGCTCTAGGGACAGAGATACGAGCGTCTCACCCCAGCCCAGCAGAGCGAAACTCCAGAGACAGCGGCGGCTGCGCGGGAAGTCTGAGACCAGCAGAGAGTTCAGATACACAGCTTCAACCAGCAACCAGAAGAAATTAGTCATGATACAGTAATGACAAAACACCACTGACGCCTTACAGGCTGCCTGTGGAGAGAGAGAGAGAGAGAGAGAGAGAGAGATGCTGAGAATGATAAACAGGCCGTGACGGCAAAAAACTAGAGAGGAAGACATTCCGTAAGCGGATGAAGAAAGTAGAAACTCAGCAGGAAATAAAGGAAGGTGAAAATTACTATTTAAAAATGAATGCAGCTTTCTTTTCCTTGAAAATAGGGTCAGAAAAATGTTGTTTTTTTAGTAGGTGTGTGTTTTTTTCTGAAATTTTCAGAGGTGTTTAACCTCTAATTATTTTTTTAAGAAAGTAATTAATGCTTTTCCCCCACAAGGACATACACACATATATAAAGTATATGTGTGTGTGTGTGTGTGTGTGTGTGTGTGTGTGTGTATATATATATATATATATATATATTTTAATAAAGAATTTAGATTTAATAAAGAATTCATTAAATTGATAAAGTGTCAGCAAAGTTATTTATATTCTTAAACTTAGTAGTCGTTAAAGAATCCTGAGATAAGTGAAGAAGCACAACTGTTTTCTACATTAATAATAACCAAAAATGTTTCTTGAGCAGCAAATCATCATATTAGAATGATTTCTGAAGGATCATGTGACACTGAAGACTGAAGGAATGATGCTGAAAATACAGCTTTGTATCACTTTTTTATTATTAATGTTAAAGTGTATTTTTTATACAAATTTTTTTTTACTATGTTTATAATGTTTATTTTTTTCTCAAATAAATACATACTTGGTAATTTTGTATTTTTTTATAGTTTTTACTTTATTAACTTTACAGACCCCAAACTTTTGAAAAGCTTTAAAAGATATTTAAATTCAGTTAATAATTTAAATTCAGTTTTTTCTCTCCCCTTAAGCATAGTCTTCTGATCGGCTGTGATTTTGTTGTTGTTGTCACATTGTGCCTGGTTAAGATGCACAGCATCGCATTTATCATTCCTGAAGAAGCCAATCCCAGAATGCATTGTAACTACTGACAAAAATCAAGTAAGATGGTGAATGGAGTCAGGAGAAATGTCAAATAAGAGTATAAAAACAATACAGTCCCAGATCCGAGGTCACAAGCAGCGTCTGTTTTGTTCTTTTCACAGGAAACCAGGTTTAAAGGCTGTTAGATCAGAGACTCACTGTGGAGAGTGTGCAGTGATCCGTGTCGTCACTGGAGAACAGCATAGCATCCTTGACAAACACAGCCACCGATTTCAGGATGAAGGTGAAAAACAGCTGCATGTGGATGTAGTTTCGAGCGCAGTGCAATCGCCTACAGAATACAAACAACAGTTAAGACTTTGTCCAGTGCTGCAGTAACTACTTTCAAAATAGTTTCCAAGCTACAAGCTTCTTTAAAGAGGTAATGATGACAAGTTTGTGTAAAAAAAGTAGCTAAACATGCTAAAGGATACTCACATAAGTCTAACTATATCAAAGCAATTATTTATAATAACTTGGGTTATATCAGCAATGCGTGTGGGATTTGGGGGGTTTTATAGTCCATCAGTAAGAAGAGATGCAAACAGGTAAGGGGGGGGGATGGGGAAAAAGGTGGGGCATGCTCCACATGGATGTTTTGTTAAATATATTTGTCTTACAGTACATGCTGAATTGTAGTTACTTTAAGGTATTTTAAAAAATATTTTATTAACTTATAGGTCCAAAACTGTAATTTTTTTACACACACAAACAAAATAACATCTGGTTGAAATATTTTACAAAAACCAAGACTGAATATATCTGGTCAGAATCACATGTTATAAAAGCTGGAGTGCTGATTAGACCAATATATTTTAGAAAGAGTAAAGAAAATAATATAGAAAATTTACTAGCAGTAGCCAAGTGGTTATGAGTCATTTCCAATACATATAAGACCAGTCTACCTTTTCATAACTGAATATAATAAGTTATAACCAGTCTGCAATGGCCCCCGACCCTCACCACCCAAAACACTTTCTCAATGGATCGAAGCAAATCTTATAGGTGACCTATTTGGATCTTAAAAAAGTGAGTTGTCACCTAAAGATGAAGAGTTTGTATCTATGGTAAGAATGCACTGTAGAGCGCAGTACCTGAAGAGCAGCAGTATTACCACGGCAACAGAGAGCGACAGCAGTGATGCTCCGTAACCAACAGTGTAGATCAGTTTCACAGTGAAGAAATACGACTCCTGAGGGACAAACGAGCGGAATTCAGTTCCATCAGAATGATCATGTTCAGATCAGAGAGTCTGTTTCTATACAATAAACATTCCTTTAGATGAAAGAGCTAAACCAATCAATCTGCACATCAGTCAGCCAATAAATCCTACACTAGAAATGATGAAATGAATGAAAAATTATTTGATTTCATTTAATTACCAGTTAAGACAGACAGACATAACTGTGAAAGCCTAAAGCCTCAAAACAAGCATAATAAAATATTATAGATTTGGTTTCCATTTTTAGTAAAAAAAATAAAAAATAAAATAATAATAATAATAATAATAATTATATGTACATATAAATACATATATATATACACACACATATACATATACATATGAATCATTCAATTTAAATGGAGTCTTTTAAATATTATAGTCATTTCAATGACTTTATAATTAATATGTTCATATATTTGTAAATTAACTACATTTTTTTTATTCAATAATAAAATTAAAAACTTATTGAACTATAAGCCAATTGCAGTAATGGAGACAGACATGAGTGTGAAAGTCTAAAGAAAGAAATAATATTACATACATATAAATATTAAATATAATAAATATTCAATTATTAACACTGTATATTAACAACATTTATTTAATCATAAAATTAAAAACTTTCAAAGCACTTTTAAAACTATAAGCCATTAAGTACTATTCCTCGTGAGAATTATGATATGCTGTATGCATATAGATAAAGATGTTCATAAACAGGGGACATCATTAATGAAGATCTCAATTGTGTCTCATATAAGTTTCAGTTGTCTCAGATGCCTAAAATATGTATACAAAAAAAAGACAACTGTTGATATACAGTACGACTATAGAGCCACTGGTCTTGGAGTAATTTGATGTGAAATGTTCAAGTTGATTTTGAGATTATTGACTGTCTTTACAAATCTAAACAAAGTTTGAGAGGTCGTTGAGATCTCTTCCTAAACTAGAGGATGCTCTTGTGAGATTACTGTGTTTTTTCACTCTGAAGAACAACCTGAGAAGCAGGAGATTTAAGCAAAAGTGTATGGATAAATAAGAAATGACTATCAAATATATGTGAATATGAGTTTCAGAATATGTCTGACCTCAGGGATTTCATCCTCAACAATGCAGGCCTCGTGGTAAGGAGGGAACGGATGTGACCAGCCGCCAGCCGTGCAGTTACGACTCACTATACCTAGAGCAATGAATTAAAGGTCAAAGGTCAATGACAAGAATTCAAAACAATCTCTGCGAGCTTTTCAAAAAAGTTCTTCAAAATAAATGAATAAACACAAGTTGGCATTTCATGCGATTTGCACTGATTTCTTTCTCTAGAGAATGAGAAGCAATGCATAAATTTAGCTTGTGCTAAAGCTGGATGTGAAATCGGGTCTGTATCCTTTTCTACACGAGACAGAGATACAATGATGGAGTGCTGCTTTAGTCGCCATCAGACGAAACTGCAGCAGCACAATTTCATTTGAAAGCTTTCAGATTTGAAAGCAGTGTTTGGCCGGGCTCAGACCGAGCTTCGTTTGTTATTCTGCTGGATCTGTGGAGACTCTGTGCAATATTATTACAGTGGCTAATATGAAAACCTGCCTACTTTGGTTCAAAGTTACTAAGCCTTGAAATTGAGGCTGAGCGTTTTACCATTGCAGGACTCCATTTATATTCTCAAGCTAGATGTGTCTATTGTTAAAGCTCACAGACTGAAACCAACTGGTTTGCTCGCAGAAGCTGTTAATCTGGAAATGCATGTATGGAGCAGGGTCGAGCAAACTCTCTTTCAGTTAATTAGACAGAAACAATTCAGCTGTTCCAGACATTTGGAGTTCTATCAAAACAAAAATAAGCACATCATTTGCCCAGTTCTGTTTTTATTATGTGTATTTCATTAAGTGCTTTTAGTGATGTCAAAACAATTAACACTGCCAATCAAAAATGTTTTAATTTTGCCAAACAGCACCACAAAATGCCCACAACATTCTTTTTAATAGTTTTCAACTATTCCATTAAAATTAAAGTTAGTTAATTAAGAAGCTAATCAAGGGAAATTGATACTAATTTCTCGAAAAAAAATTGCTTTAAAAAATAATTTACATTTTATTATATAAATAATAATTTTAAAAATGCATGGATAATTCATAATGACAAATTCGATATTTTAATTGATTGTATTATATAGTTGTATAAATTGTTACATATCAAATGTCGGTTATAATAATAAAATGTTTTAATATAATGCTATAAAATTATGTACATGGATAAATCACATAAAACATTTAATCAAATTGAATTGGTTATTCATATAATACATATATTTTAATTAATAATAAAAACTATTTTTATTTAACAAATATGAATGGTTATCTAAAATATTGGTTATTAATTTAATAATAAAATGCATGGATATCAAATGAAAAAAATCATTAATCATATAATACTGGTACATACGTTTCTTTGCATTTGCACTAACTAAAACAGTAAAATGTTTAAATTTCATTCTTAATTAAATTATATAAAATATAATACACACACAAATATATGTATGTATGCATGCATGTATATATTCACAGACACAGAAAATGACCTATCAATATTATTTTATAAATGAAAAAGTTTAATTTCATTTATTTGCCAAACAATGTTATATGAATATGAATTATATCAGCTATTAATTCTATTTATTTATTATTTATTTCAATTTAAATTCATATTTCAATTATGCATCCAGTTTGCTACCTTTACCTAATTTACATTCAGGTACTGAACTGTAATTTTTAACTTCAGTTTTGAATCATGCACAAGTTTGATGTGGATGGTGTGTATGTGTGTCACCTGTGTTGTTCTTGAAGAGAGAGAAAACAGCAGGACACAGCAAGTGGACCGTCTCACCCACTGCAGCTCTGGGCCAACACACTACAGCATCCCATACTGGCAGACAACCTTCACACACACACACACACACACACACACACACACACACAAAGAGATTGTTTTTACCCATGCACTCCATCACCAAACATCAAGAAAACAATGCATCCGAAACAAAGTCTTTCTGTGGCACATAACAGCTAGAGTTTGCTTTATCAATGTCCAGTTTGCCATGTTGGATCTCCATAAGTACATCTGTGCATGTGAATCTCCTGCAAAGCTGCTGCCAAACACACCCTTCACTTCTGGGATCCACTGGGAAACACAAACACATGGCACTGCATAACAATGAGTGTGATCTCATCCTAAACTCTGTCTATGATTGTCACCACTGGCAGCTTATGGCAGTGTTAAATGCTATGCAGATGTGATTTATTTAAAATTTTCATGTCATTTCAAATAAAAAAAAAAAGTGTAAAAGTTCAAATGCTTGACAACAGAAATTACTCATGATGGTATGGTTTACAGAAGAAAAAAATATAGTATATTCTTTCAGGATTGAGGTAAGTACTTGAATAATTTAATAAAGATTTCTGTGAAAAGTGACAGTAAGACATCTATTGCAAATAAATGCAGTTCTTTCGAACATTCTATTTATCAAAGAATACTGAAAAATAATGTATAATGGTTTTCACATCAGCATAACGGTTTTCAACACTGATAATAAACTTCTGAATGGTCATGTTATTTAGCCTTGGATAAAACTGAGGAATGTTTGAGTGCATTCGGAGACCTCTGGCTTTTGATTGCAGAAATGTATATCTCTAACAAATCTGAGAAGGAAGAAAAGTCTCCATTTGCTCTCAATTAAACCTCAGTTCTGTTTAGCATGCATTTCACATGCTGGGAGTAAAAAGCCCTTCAACATCTCATCAGGAGCGTCTGTTTGTTTCTACCTGAAGAGCTGCTGAGGTTTCCAAGATCTGTGATCTCTCTGAGACACCGCTGCTCATCTCTTGCCAGCTGAAAGATATACTCACACTCAGGATGCAAACTAGACAACACCTGCAGAGACAGAATATTAAAAGAGTGAGTGATGCATTAAAATGCAGGTCTAGCTTATAACACATCACTTAAAGATCCCTCTTCAGACACTCATGCTAAAAAAAAAAAAAAAAGAATTAAATTGCAGACTCAATCCTGACACATTTTTTCTAGATGCAGACAAAGAGGGCATATGCTTAGGTGCAAAGTAAAATAGATTGAAATTGTAATGGTAATAACAGCACTGAAAAACATCACTTCTGATTGCATTAGCACAAAGGTGAGATTTCTTCTTTTCAATGGATAGTTGTTGCGCTATACTGAAGTTATTGAAAAGAAATCAGATAGGCCATTTCAAAAATACCCCCATCTTTCATTTCAAATCATTGTTTCTTTTAGAGTGGCTGTTAATGAAGTAGCCCTCGTCAAAAACCATTTCAACATATGGCATGCACAAACATATGCATTCATTAACTATGAACATGTGATCACACTCCAATCAAACACTTCAGAGTGAATCTTTGCGGTTTAAGAGTTCAAATGTTATTGTGAGCTCTAGCAGCTTTTGAAAGCAATCACAATCAAAGACTCATGGCTTACTCTCGGGAAACGCTCAGGGAAATATTCAGGGAAATTTGTATTATTGTTCAAAAAGGTTTAAGAAACTAGTATTGCAGCACCTCAGGCTCAAAGTAACAGGTCCAGATATTACAGAAGCAGTGTAGGGAGATCTCTGCGTAACAAATATACGTTTTCAATGGCCTTTTTATAAACTATTAAATCCCCAATGAGTTGTAAACATGTGGTACCAATAGTTCATAATACTCCATAGCTGAAATGAAAAGAGAACTGATCTAACACAATATTTCACATGTATATCCATATTTATACAAAGCCATTTTTTTTTTAAAAGTCTCATGGCCAACAAAAAAGCTACATTTATTTGATAAAAATAAAACACCTCAATATTGTAAAATATTTTTGCAATTTAAAATAAGTGTTTTCTATTCTAATACATTTTAAAATGTAATTTATTCACATGATCAAACTGAATTTTACGCCTCATTCCAGTCTTCAGTGTCCATCAGAAAACACTCTAATATGCTGATTTGCTGCTCACGAAAAAAAAGAATAGAAAGTTCAAAAGAACAGCATTTATTTGAAACAAAAATCTTTTGTAATATTATGAACGTCTTTGCTGTCGCTTTTGATCAATTTAATGAATTCTTCTTAAATAAAAGTATAAAATCTTTCAAAAACCGCCCCCAACAGTGTATTCACATCAATAGTAAGTCAATGACGCACACACAGCACCATTTCTTGTGATTTACACCCGCCATATAACATTTAGTTTGATATAAGATTTTGGCAATAACATTCTGAAAAGTTCAATAAATATTATTTTAGGCAAGAGAAGGTATAAGTTCAACACTTTGCTCTTCACAGGCCGCTCGATAAGGCTGGTTGTACGTGCTTATATTCTGTCTTTAGAGGTAAATCATCTCCAAAGTGCTCACGTCTCTCTGCTACAAGGGGGAGCTTTCATTGAATGAAAAATACAGGTCAGCGTCTGGGTATTGTTCATTAAAAGATGTCTTCAAAAACACTGAGCCGATCAAGATCGTAAACAAGTCTAGAGAGGAAGCAGACGGTGTGTGTGTTCCTATCTGCGTCAGGTTCTTTAGTCTCATACAGCAGCTCGATCTCATATGCGCTGGTTTTTCTCAACATTTATCTCTCTATATCTGCTAATCCTTAGAGACGCAGGGAGATATTATCACTTGCCATTTTCAGTGTCTTAAGGAAAACAGAAGTGGAGAGAAGAAGAGAAAGTGGATTTTTTTTAGATTAATTCTGTTATTGCACAGTACAGCAGGGTTATTATAGAATCTAAAAGATTTTGACCTGACATAGCTGAACAATTTTTTTTAAATATAAATATTAGAGAAATAAATATATGGGAGGGGTATTTTAGACTTAAACTAAATAAAAGATTTAAAAGTCACCTTGGTGCCTTGGCAACTAACTGAAATATGTTTGAGCAGAAGCACCAAAATAACCAAGTGAAATAAATAAAAATTGAATGAACAACTTACATGAAAACTTAAAGTGCAATAAAAATACATGAACCCTATAGTAATATAATAAACGAAACAAAAACTGAATAAAAATGACAAAAAATATATTACAGAATTTAATTCGAAATTAAAATTGTTATTCAGAAGGACAAATACAATTCTTTAGAAGTCACAATAAATCAATTTTAATATTATAAAAAATTATATTTCAAATAAATGCTGTTATTATGAACTTTGTAGTCATCAAAAATCTAAAATGATGGTTTCCACAAAAATATTAAGCAGGACATCTACTTTCATCATTGATAATAATAAGAGATTTTTCTCAAGCAGCAAATAAGAATAATTTCTGAATGATCATGTGAGTAAAGATGCATCCCAGGAATAAATTACATTTTAAAATACATTCACATAGAAAATTGTTGTTCGAATTACAATAATATTTCACAATTTAACTGTTTTTACTGTATCTTTTTATTTTTTTAAGACATTTCTTTCAAAAACCTTGACTGGTAGTATACGTACATAAAAAGATTTAGAGAGAACAAGAGAGGCAGAGAAATCGCGAGCTGATGGAAATGATTCTAAAAATGAAGCAACCGAGGGAATAGTCTTCTTGAGAGGTCTTCCAGAGATGACAGCTTTGGAGAGCCGTCGAAAGATTGACTTTCCACCAGGAGTTCATTCTATCCCGCTTTGAACCAAAGCAGTACTTACGATCAAAAACCTCCGTCCTGGAACATTCTTTACGAGGCTATCCTAAGAACTACAGCAGCCTTATAAATCTAATTATTCTATTCATCTCACATGATGAAAAACTATGGAGAGCCCTTCAAAATGATTCAAACGGAAGCAAGATTAAATGAAACGCAATCTCTGAGCTCTGGACATTTGTCCTCTGAGGAGCCCAGCCAACTACCACTTCAAGAAGCGAAACAATAGCATCATCTAGTGAACGGCTGTTTGTCTCATCATAGTAGCCTGTATACCCATATCAGTAAAATAATGCTGTCTATATTTAGAGGGATAATGCAGCCGATTCATTTTTCCTGTTTAATGGGTTCCTGTTTTATGGGGGGGGGGGGGGACTACTTTAAAAAAGAAAAAAAAGAAAAAAAAAGTTTTTTTTATGCATTCAAATAATTAGACATGCTAAAACACAGAATTTGGTAACAATAAAAAATATGGTTAAGAAAAAAAAAACATTTCATAGGGCCCTAAACATTTTTGTTAAACTTTTATTAAATTGATGTGAATATGTATAAGTTTCATGGTTTTAATTAATTAGACACTTTTTGATTAATAAAACTTTAAATTAACAAAGAGAAATCTTAAAACAGAAAAAAACTGAATTTAAAAATAAAATAAAATGGAATTTAGGAAAAAATAAAACAGATTTCATAGTGCCCTCGATCAACAACTGGATTCGTCTGAAAGATGAAAGTCATAGGATGCCTCGGGTGTAAGTAAAACACAGCCTAATTGTCATTTTTGGGTGAACTAACCCTTTAATGGCATTAAACATATTTAACGCAGGGACGGAGGTTGGCCACCCCATTTGCAGTCTCTTTTTTTCTTGACAAGAATTGCATTTAATTTAAATGCAGACCATCTTTACCACCACATTAAAAGGGGGACTTTACAGATGCGCTCTTCAACTTCACCTCAGCATCAGATGCTAATCAAATAATCGTGGAAACAGAAAAGGTGACGACGGAGCTTCAGTAGAACAAGAGTGAACTGCAGTCAGGTGAGATGTTGTTAGGCCATACTGTGTGTCAACTGCACACACAAATATGCCATCGCGCAGTATCCTATATCATTTCATATTAAAGTGCGAATGAAATGAAAAGCATGTGTGTCAGATCCACGTCACGTTCAGTAGAAGCAGCTCTTAGAATAATAGCAGCCAAATAATATGAAGTTTGTTTTAAGTTCAAGTTATTTTATTTTTATAAGTACAGTATAATACTTTTTAAAATTGATAGTTCTTAATTATACTGTAATGTTGAATGAAAATTCTAATTTCATAGAGACATCAATAAAATTAGTTGCCTTCAGTCATAAAATACAATATCAAAAACATACTGCCCTTATGTTGTTTCTACACTACTGCATAAGTTAAAGAATGAATGTGAAATTATTGCAACATAAAACTATTAACACAGCATAATCCACCTTATTTTTCAAGTAAGAGCGGTCTTTCGCAGTCATTCACTTCCAGCTATGTTTAGCTGAAGAAAACAGCTCATTTTGCTGCTTTATATTGCTAACTGGTGTCTTACTTTTTTTTTCATATTATCTTAATTATGAACACAGTGGTTTGTAGTGCAAACAGTTTTACTGTCTGCACTTTGTTCTTCTTCTTGTTATTTCCCTAGTGTGAATAATGAACTGTTAGTCTTGCACATTCAGAGAAAACAGCTTACTTCTGCATTAAAAAATAAGGTGGATAAATCAAACCAAGGGACAATAGTGTGTATTTTTGTAGGCAAACTCAAATGATTGCAGAATAGTTTGTAAGAGCATGATTATAAACACAAGGAGCCTGTGAAAGCGACTAGTGAGTAGATGAGTTTATCTGCTCAGTTAGAAAAAGTTTAACAAACTCTGTAGTCCCACTTTTTAGCAATAGCACACCTTATTTTTCAAGACAAGTAAAAGCATTTCAAAAAATCATTAAAATGTGAAAATATCTTGAGCTTGTTAACCAGAGACCTTAGATCAGGTGTTTAACCAAAAACCCATTAAAAAATAAAAATGCTGACTTCAGGAGGACACAACCAGAAGTGCTAAAATGCTCATCTCCTGATTTTGGCCTATAAAAAATTAGCATTTATATGGTGGTTTTCGCCACTGTGAGATTTTCTGAAGGAGAACAGTGCTGTCACCTTATCCATAACCCAGATGAAAGCCTGCCACACATCCATGTCATTATCATCAGCAGTATCCTAGACAGCTGAATCGTTCTACTGCTATACGTCTTGAAGAAACACTAGCAGAAAATTTGATGAAATGTTGAAACACTCACTGTTTTGCTACAGGAGTCGGTGTGTGTTTGTAACAAACTTCTCAGGTCAGGTGTATATAACCTCACCAGATATTCTCCTGCATTCTCTGCTAGTAGAAAGAAAAGGTGAAAACGAAGCAGAAGCACAATGTACTGTTAGTGCTAATGAAAGCAGGTCAAGCTCAACATCACCTCTTCAGTTTCTCTAAGCTGCCCAAACTCTGCTCTGATAGCAGTAATCCAGACAGCGCTCTGAAACCATTATACTGTACGCTTTATACTATTTTTAGAAAGCAAGACTAGAAACATTCCAAAACGCTCTGGACTTGAATTGAGTTTGTGACACAAGCCTCCCCTGAGTGCTTTTATGTGAGTGTTGCTTCAAGTTGTTTCTTCAAGGTTATGTTATCTGTGGGGAAACAGCAGAATTAGGTTACTATTTGGGTGAAGCTTATGAATGCTGTCTGGGTCATATTTCACCCCCAAAATCAAAAGAAAAACAATAAATCACATTTTACGTTAAGTACAAGAAGCCTATTTTTCTGCAACTAGATTCTGTGAGATTTTGAGCACTTCGATTTTAATTTATTTGTTTTTATTTAAAAAAAAAAGTGTATAAATAGAAGTGTGTAAGTACATAGGAAAAACAGTAAATGATTTATTTCAGGTACATGAAAACTATTTTTGCATATTTTGACAATGTTAATAAATAATTTTTTTATATTATTTATTGAATAGTGAAGCAAATTAAATTTGAATTAAGTTAATATTTTTTTTAGCACATATATTTTTTGCATTGTGACAATTTTCATTTGGGTTAATTTTTGCATTAATTTTCCAATAATATAAATATGATCGTGTTATGTTTTTGGCTTGTTGTACAATTTGTTCTGCTCATGTTTTCTGTGTCCAGACAGGCTGATTTCTAATCTTGTATTATGATTAATACAATGCATTAGTTCTCTCTCTTTCTTTCTTTCTTTTTTTTTAAGTATTGAGAATTTGGAGGGAAAATGTGCCCGACTGTCATATAAATAAAGTCATAATGCAAGTGAAATCTGACTATGATGTTTCTCTTTAAGAGTCATTCATGTAGTATCATGCGGTTTAAACTAATGCAGTCCTTTGACCGGGTTTATGCATGATCATAAAAGTAATTAAACCTCTGTTTGAGTTGTTGCTCATAATAACTGACAGTGCAAGCAGTAATTGAATCAGCACTGACTCTGTAAAGTATTTCTAATATATTAGTCAGAGTTGATTTGTAAGCAAGCAGCATATTTAAGGTCTCTCTCCATTCATAAAGTCTCATGCCCTCTTCATTACACAAAGGAAATATTTACGCTTACCCCCATGTTCAACACCCATTTACATCTAATACTGCCAGTTGCTTAACTTGACCTGGATGCTCCGCCGTGTTCAGAGCCACAATCGGTTTAATTAGTGTAAAAAGGATAGAAGAGAGCCAGTGCTTTTGTCACTAATGCTTTTGATTCTCTGGACATGAACTAAAAAGAAAGCCCATAATTGCATTCATGCTGTTACTATGACATCACTCACATTTGAATTCCGTGGATTTCAGAGCTGCACCCTGTGGATATTTTAGCCAACACGCTCTTCTGTCTGTGTTTTATTTCTCTCTTCCTGCTATTAAAGAATGCATTTCATCAAAACAATTAAATACTATTATGGGCTTTTACTTAATGGTTTTGATCCTGAGCTGCAAAACAGCAGCACTTCACAGTATTCAGCCATGAGAGCACAAGGTTTTCACCAGGGCTGCATTTATTTGATCACAAATTCTGTTAAAACAGAATTGTTGTGAAATATTACTACAATTCTGTTTTCAAAAACTCACATGATCCTTCTTAAATCATTATAATATGCTGATTTGCTGCTCAAAAAACTTTTATTTTTAATGTTAAAAAGAATTTTGAAAAAATTGTTGAGTGTAATTTTGGTAACTTTTTTTTTTAATTTTAATGAAAGTTTTAGTCATTTGTTTTTGTACATTTTAGTATATATTAGGGGTGTAACGGTTCACAAAATTCACGGTTCGGTTCGATACGATACACTGATGTCACGGTTCGGTTCGGTTTGGTTCGATACGTTTTAGATACAGCAAAATGCAAAAACATCTCAACTTTTCAGAATGCCGCAAGCGCACCGCGGGTCATGTGACAAGAACCAACCAATCAGCTTCATCCTTTCCCGTAACAACGTTGAGAGCTCAGCCAAGATGAAGGAACAGCTGATCATAGTTGTATATGGATTGCAATTTTGAAATAAATTTAGTAGCAGAGCTACTGCAAGCGATTTTTAGAGCTGCAAATCCATTTATCCTTCGCTGAAATTTCCGTGTCTCATGGAGAGAGCACGTCATTGTTGCTTAGCAAAGACAGACGCCTCATGAGCGCTTCTGCCCGAGCGCTTTGGAAAGGAGGAGAAAGACGCGCTTAGCGTTTTCCATGCGTTTTTAGGCACGATATGTGAACCAGACCTGTTGGTTATTGGAGGATCTTCTCATTTCTAGTCTGTTCAACGCATTGGCTATTTTGCAACGAGCCTGCAGCGCGTACTGAGTGAGCGAGCGCCTGCTGAGTAGCCTAACATAAACATATAAGATGGTGTTTTTTTCTTCTTCGGGAGTGTCAGGGGCGTTGCCTGTTACGTTGTTTGGGTTATTGGGCTACCTTGTTGAACGCATATCATTATATTTCTCTCTCTCTCTCTCTTTTTTTTTTTTTTCAAATATAATTAATTACTCCAACGAACCGTTCGGTATACGTAATGCGTACCGCGTACCGAACCGAAAGCGTCGTACCGAACGGTTCAATACGAATACGCGTATCGTTACACCCCTAGTATATATATACATTTTTTTCAGTTTTAATTTTAGTTTTTAGTCATTTTAGTAAATCAAGTTAAACTAAGAAATGTTGAAGCTGAAATAAGTTTTATATCATATTTTATTTCACTTATTGATAAATCCTTATATGATATACCAGTGAAGATAAGCATATAACGATCTGAGAATAATTTATCCTGATAATATTTCACAACTATATATACACTTGTATTTTCTATCAGCTGTTAAAGAATATTCTTCAGATTCACAGATGAATCACTCTTTTTTTCTAATCAGCCAAACGAATTTGTGAAAAGGTGTGAATTGTTTGTGATTCAGTACAAGGTAGATATAACAAAAAGAGCAGGGATATCTTGTTGTAGAAAACAACACTTGCAAATGTCTTCTATCATTTGTCAATGACAAAGTAGATCTTTATTGCATGTGCAGCTTTGTAAAAACCATTTATATCCAAGAGTATCAAAATAGGGCAAACTTTTTGAAACTGATGAAACACCACCGCTTTAAAAATCTGAAAATGTCACACCAGCCGAACCACTGATTCCATTGATGAATTCCAAAGGCCTGAGATGTTAATGTGCTTCAGCAAAGAAATTGAAAAAGAAAACGCATATTTGTACAGGCACTCAGAAAAAAACACCTGCGCCATATTAAACCAGCTGTCTCGCTTACAGAGAGCTCTACGTGCATCCTCCCTGGAGAACATTCATCTCCATTCTACAGGACAGCACACAGATCCATTAACTGCCCCGTTTTCAAGAAGGGTCCCCCAGTTCAGTTCGCAGATGCCGCTTGTGCCTCCACATTTACTTTATATAGAGGTTTTGCTGTGCAGTTGCCAGGGGAATGGGTGCACTAGTGCACAACCAAATGCACCAGAGGAAAGTCGAGTGCTTACTTATTTTTGACAGTGAGAAAGCCCGAGATCATTTCAAAGCCTTCTCCTGGTGACAAAATTCACATACACCTGAATTTACCAGCTGCTGCAGGAGACGTAATGGATAACTCAAAAACTAAAAGTCATCGTGAAACAGAAGAAGCCAGAATATCCAACACAGAGAGATGAACTAACGCCCTTTTCTGAGAGAAAAATTAGACGTGTCCAAAAATACCTGAAGTCATTTTGACTTGCTCTCAAACCCGCCATTGACAAATGAGAATTTAACACTCCACAAAAGACTCTTTTGTGGTTTTCTCTTTTCTTTTTCATTCTCTAAGCTCGACCCCAGATAGCAACCTTGACATCAGAAGTGTTGCAATTTCTGTTTTCCATCAGTGCTGGAGTTCAGAGTGGCTAAAACACACGGACGCAGGTGATAGAGGAAGACCATTAGCTGCCTCGGGTGGGAAAAAAAGGATACGTTTTCTGGCCATTACATTTAACAATGAAACTTTACGCACGGTCATACAGAATGTAACAGTGCCTGCACGCTTTCTCATCAGCGCTGGTTTCTCCAATCATTTTCAAAAAAAAAAGAAAAGAAAAAAAAAAGTCTTCATAAAAGCACTATAATCCTTGAACCAAACCAGCAAACTTTTATTTGAAGCAATAAAGTATGTGAAAATCAGACAAAAAGACAAAAGGTACAAGACTATGTATGTAACCGCTTCAATGAGGGAGAGAACTACAATCCCCTGAACTACTGCAAATAACAGCATTCAAATAACTATCCAAGATTAAATATACAAAACAAACAACAATCCTTGTGCACAGCTGACACAGAACAACATATGCTGTTTGCGTTCAGTGTATACCCTCCAAAATGGTGCTAGGGTGATGTTTATGTATACCGAAATGAATGACAAGTGTCATAAGCTGAATCCCACCTTTTTTATGAGATTACCACAAAAATAAATGGCTGTTTTATAAGAAAAGTCACTAACTTTTTACAACAGGTGGGATTTCAGCTTATGGCACTTGTCATTCATTTCTAAGGTAACCGTAAACGGCTGAATACAATGACGTCAAGGCTGTAATGTGATTGGTTATTAAGGCACACATGATCCAAGTTAGCCATTATGCTTTCTACAATAGTGAGTAATACAGACCCTCTCATCAAACTCTTATAGAGCTATATCAAAAAAGAAGTTCAAACACAAATTTCTAAAGATGTTTGCACACTTGTTTCAATATATTACCCAAATGTGCTGTAGGAGCAAACTGTGCCAAAATGTCCAAATGTGCAGTGGGATAGTTGGAACACAGGGCAATTGGAACACTTCTGATTTCTCAAATAAGAAATAATTTACAAATCACCTAATTCACTTCACACATTCTCAGTTTAGTCCTTATTCCAAATTTGAGGAAATAGAGCCCTGTGGCAGACACAGCAGATTTTGTAGGATAGTTGATATTTTATTGATTTTTTGTGATGACTGTTCCTGCTTTGTAGTTAAACTCATCGAAGTTAAATTATATTTATTGTGTGTCTGTGTGAAGATATTTTTCATGCAAGCTGCCAATGCTTTGGCTGTTAGCTGTAAGGTAATCTAGTTTATGGATAGAAGACTCTGGGATATTGGTAACATCAAGACTCGGGGTTAGTTATAACATCAATAAAACATATTAGAACTTAGTCCAAAAAATTTTGTTTTATTTATAGGTTTTCACAACAAACTGTTAGAAGAAAGGGATCATTGGGGTTCTATATAGAACCATAGGGTTCTTTACTCAACTCCAAAGAACCTTTTATGCTAAAAAGGTTCTATAATGACAAGAAAGAACCCTTTTGGCACAAAGGGTTCATATCTTGAATTTTGTGATCATTCACATGCATTCATAAATGCATTTGAATACACCGAATAATGCAGTGAAAGAACGCACTCAAAATGCACACGCGCACTAGTATGACTTCATTATGTAACTTTACATTAGCCTATATGCAGGCACTTTTTAGGCACGATTTGTTTAGTTTTTTAATATTTTTTTAATATACTTGATACTGTTAAAAGGCACATCATTAAAACAAAAAATACGAGTTCACATTTCAGACCTAAACAAGCGTGGAAATCGTAATTATAACTAGCTACTAAATTTGTTAAAAATGCCTATCCATATACAGCTATGATTCGCGAACCCCAAACTGACTCAAATGATTCGCGAAACCGCAACGAACTCCCGAACTGACTCAAATGATTCGCTATCCCCATAACTCAAATGATTCGTGAACCCGCTACGAACTCCCGAACTGATTCAAATGATTTGCGATCCCCAAACTGACTCAAATGATTCGCGAACCCACTACGAACTCCCGAGCTGACTCAAATGATTCGCGAACCCGCTACGAACTCCCGAACTGATTCAAATGATTCACGATCCCCAAATTGACTCAAATGATTCGCGAACCCGCTACGAACTCCCGAACTGATTCAAATGATTTGCGATCCCCAAACTGACTCAAATGATTCGCGAACCCGCTACGAGCTCCCGAACTGACTCAAATGATTCGCGAACCCATTACGAACTCCCAAACTGGAGTCAGATGACTCAAATGATTCGCGATCCCGCTACGAACTCCCGAACTTATTCAAATGATTCGCGATCCCCAAATTGACTCAAATGATTCGCGATCCCGCTCCGAACTCCCGAACTGTCTCAAATGATTCGCGATCCCGCTACGAACTCCCGAAATTACTCAAATGATTCGCGAACCAGCTACGAACTCCCGAACTGACTCAAATGATTCGCGAAGCCGTTACGAACTCCCAAAATGACTCAAATGATTTGCGATCCCAATACACATAATGCTATAAAAGTGTGCACATTGAGAGAAATAAACAGCAGATGTTCATGTTAACAACTTCTTTAACTTGAGCAAACGCTGCTTATACACATACATTTGTTAATAAAGTAAATAAAACGAAAACATGATTTTTTTACTGAATTATTTTTTTTTACTGCTACTGAATAAAAATAAAGGATCCACTCGAAAGTCTCTGCTCATGACAGGACCTGGATCAGTGAGCTGCGTCTCGGGCCGATGACGTCACTTCCATGGAGGCATGTTGTACACGCCCCCGTCCGTTGACTCCGCCCCCACGTCAAAACAGTGCCACAAAGAGAGACGTGCTGAAAAGTGAAGCGCAAAGGAAAAATGGTATTGCAAGCTCAAACTAGACTGACACGCAAAATAAAAGCAGCGTTGCAAATAATTTCATAGATATGACCATGGCAAAATCATTGCTTTCGCGCTGTTTCATTTGTTTTGCAATTCTTAATTTTTGTTTGCAAAAAGCAAATGTATTTTCCTCAATACTTTAAATAAATGTTTTAAATTTGTTTTTGTAGATTTTAAACAAGGTAAATCTTTCTGATTTATTCAAATAAAAAGTCACATACATGGATTTTTTCTGGGCTAAGCCCCGGATCTCCACTCACCCTAGAACCACCCCTGGTTTTCAGTATGCCTTTCAGGTCTTGGAAGAAAAAGTCCAGACCAAGGGGTATCTCATATTCTGTTGAAAATTATGTTTTAATTAAGTCAAGTGCTGAATAGAAAGTTTCAATTTTTATTTTTTTTATTTTTTTTTATTAATCCTTGTTGCATAATGTTACATCTCTCCCAGGTGGATATCATATCGTCACATGTCCCCCAGGGTGTGTTACAACTAACCTGAACTATGAGGTGAATTTGAACATTTCAAACCTTACCAAACTACGCATTTCTGTTTGTGCTGCAAAGATAACAGCCTTGGCATTTAAGCACTTGTAACTAGTATGAATCACACTTTGAACGCAGTGGCTTAAATGAGCTCCAAGATACAGACAGAAATGTCAAACTTCCCTGGACTTATATAATGAAAAGAACACTGCACTTGAATGATTCGTTGCACACGGTTTCGACTACAATAGTAAGCAGCAGAGAGTACTATGCAGTACGGTACACTTGTAGTCTAATTTAACTAAATATTATTTTTAATTCACACAATAATGAATTATCTTTAACAAAAAAAATAGATAAAATAAAATAAAAGCCAGCTGAAAACCCCGCCCTCCAAAGCTATATCAGACGACCTGCTGACAAAACTCCAGAACGTCAAATGATTGACAGGTAAAGAGTCTTCTTGATTGCCCACGTATTCTAATTGGCTCCGCAGTCTCTTTTTCTATATTTAGCGAAACAGGTTTGGAAAAACAAACATTTACTCCACCTCTGAGGAAGCGCATCATCTGGTGAGCAAACATGCACTATAATGAATTAAGATTGCAATCATATTTTCACAGAGCCCAAAATAATATTTTGCAAAACAGTACAAAGTTAGCACAGGAGATACGGAGAAGACACAAAGCACGGTCTTCGTTCTTAACACGCGAATACATACATGCATACATACACACACACACACACACACATATATATATATATATATTTATTTATTTATCTGTCTGGCAGGCTAATTATATATATATAATTAGCCTGCCAGACCACAAACAACCGATTAAAAGTAAGCCCTAGTTATGAAGATGATTCTCCCACAAATGTGCATTGTAAAAAGTGCATTCCACGACTGTGAATGGGTGAATAAATACACGAGGTTGTGGGTACTCACAGTTGTAAAAGATGACAACCACAGGATCCCGCGAACCCACGAGCGCATGTCTCCAGTCGTGTCCACAGCGCGCGCTGACAGCAGTAGTTGGATCGAATGCTTTATAGACTGACTCTGACCAATCAGAGGAGAGAGAGCACATCATTCATAATCCAGCTCGAACCACTGCATCTCTGCTGCAGACAGGAATTCTAACACTCCTCAAACCAGACAGACAAGAACCTCACAGGTCTGTAGTCATTTAGAGCTGTGATCCTGGGTTTTTTGGGGGGCAATTAAGTTTGCAAAGCTCCATCCCCCCCTTTCACGAGGGACGGCGTGATTGGCACTGCTCACTGTTAATGTAGCAGTGGTCCAGAATGTTCTCATCTGGTAGGACATTTAATAGATTGTCTGTATTGGGGGAGTTCAATTGTGAGTTTTCCTTTGTTAAAGTCACCAAGGACAATAACAAGAGTCCGTGTATGTGCGCTCCTCCACGCACAGTATCTGTTCGCCACAAAGTGATGCGAAATGTTTTATTGTCAATGTACTTTTTTAAATGCACTTAAATGGTGGACTCAGTATTTTTTGGTAAATCTAAAGAAATTAATAGCATATATATATATATATATATATATATATATATATATATATATATATATATATATATATATATATATATATATATATATATATATATATATATATATATTTAACGATGTACACTTACATGAAATGTATTTACTCTCCCAGAAAATGTATTCTACATGGAGAAGGCGGCCCCTCATGCTGACATCACATGACCAGCGATGTCACGAAAACCACCAAATTACTAGCAGAAATATGATCTATAGATCTAGTGAGCAACACGTCACATAATCTTCCCAATAAAGATTTAGAGATTTCAATTAGGCCTAGTCATAAAAATATAAAAAGTCTGTTTATCATCATGTGCATGCATGGACATTTATACACTTAAAATTATACAATACAACTTTATTACACTTAAAGGTTCTGCAGTTTGTAAACATTGCACTGTGATTGCATAGATTCACAGATATTAAATTCAGTGACATTCATTATGTATTCACAATTTCCTGAACAACAGCTTTTAAAAAGTGCTTTCAAAAGCATCAGTTTATTTAAAATACCATTTTAAAACTCTTGCAAAAGAACAAGTCGTATTAGGAAAGTATTTAAAATTGCACACAGTTCAAAAAGGAGCTTGAGATATAAATATAGTAACAGATCTTCAGAGCAGCAGTTTTGTTCAGCTTTGTCACCTGGAAAATTATTTGACCCTTAGACCTGAATAAACATGTGTCCTGCATATGTGCTTTAGTGTTTGCATAAACAAACTAAACAAAGCGAGAAAGTTCATTAAATGCACATTTAACAGCCTTAGTGTTCATTTTTCTAATATTTGATGATGTACCATCAAGAGGCATTAAAATTGAACATGCCAAAAAAATATAATGTATCTGAGCATCAGTAAACCAATTTTAGCAGATCTAAAAACTGACAGACTTCTATTGGCAAAAACATTACTGCATGGAATAGATTCAATTTTTAAAAAGTGCCATTTATGTATTTATAAATGGTGAATATAAAACAGTATAGCTGAACCAAGAATAGTAAGTATTTAAATAGTTCTACTGCTGTCTTACCACCTGACCTAGTTGTTGGGGACCATAAAAAGTAAAAAAAAATGACACAATATCTTACCATCCGGCTTTGAAAAAAAAAAAAAAAAACTAGTGTTTTAAAGGCATATAAACTTGATGTGCCTATTGCTTTTATAGATGTACCTTGTATTAAATTTTCATGTTTTTATAAAAAAAGTCTAATGCAGCATTTCTTAAAAGAAAATACTCCAAAATAACCACAACTCTGAGAATATAGTATTTTGTCGGACATCTGTAGTAGAAGTGTAGTGTGATATCTTTTAAAGGAATAGTTCAACCAAAATTAAAATTTGCTAAAAATGTACTCACCCTTAGGCCACTCAAGATGGATGTAGATGAGTTTGCTACTTCATCGGAACAGATTTGGAGAAATGTAGCATTATGTCACTTGCTCACCAGTGGATCCTCTGCAGTGAATGGGTGCCGTCAAAATGAGACTCCAAATAGATGATAAAAATATCACAATAATCCACAAGTTATCCAAACCACTCCAGACCATCAATTAACATCTTGTCAGTTGAAAAGCTGCATGTTTGATAGAAACAAATCTATCATTAAGAGACTGTTGCTTCTGGACAAATTCCATAGTAAGTTCCTGCAGAAAAAGTGAAAAAGTCCATCTCTTGTCCTCTCACATCAAAATCCACACACATGATAAGAACTCTTTTGGACTAGTTTCGCTTGCAAATGGTGCTTGATCTGTGCATATTTCACTCCTGATTCAGACTTTTTTCACTGGAAAAAGCCATATTATTGATAAAAGACTCATATTTTAGCTGGAAGCAGTTTAAAGTTAAAATGTCTTGATAGATTTGTTTGTTTCAAACATGCAGCTTTTTATTTCATAAGAAGTCAACTGATAAACTGGTGTCTTGTGGATTATTGTGATGTTTTTATCAGCTGTTTGGACTTATTCTGATGGCACCCATTCACTGTAATGGACCAACTGGTTAGCAACTGATGCTAAATTTCTCCACATCTATTCTGCAGAAGAAACAAATGTATCTATGTCTTGGATGGCCTCAAAGTGAGTATATTTTCAGCATTTTGTTTTTCAGTTTTGGGTAAATTATTTTTTTAAGCTTAATTTGCAATTTTCTCACTTTCTTTAAACACTTACCCATGTGAGCTTCAACTGTGCTTTAAAATCACCTTTAGTGTTTGTAAAATCATTTTAAAATATTGAATGCACAAGTAAAATATAACCCACAAAAAAAGATTCATCAAAAGCAAACAATCCTCTTCCAATAAGTACCATAGAAAGTTCTGTAGAAAGCCCTTCATAACACTTAACTCAGGTCACCACAGATAACCTTAATGCTATCAGCAATAAAACATCTAATACTATACTAACCCATAAAACTATAAAACGGAAACCCTTGGCACACAGGAACAGGTCTGAAGTGAATAAGGATAAAAATAAAACACATCAAGTTCCCACGAGGACGCTACACACCACAAAGCCACATTTAAGGGAAGTCACTTCCATCGTAGATGATGGGCTTCTCAATGGTCAGCTGGTAGTTGACCTTCTTGGACAGAAATCTACGGAAAAGAAAACACAGGAGAAGCAGTGATTGTTGCATTCCATCTTTCCTGTTAATAACAACGCTGTAAAAAAAGTTCAAAGTTACAAATAAAACAGATTAGTGCATTATGTTTGAAAAGAAAAGGCTATTTCCATTTTCCTACTTCAAAATTTCACGTGTTCAATGTCTTGCTTACTGTTTCTTTGTAACTGTGTGCAAATTTACTGGAATTCTTCTGTGAATATTGTTTCTACACCTTTTAAACTTTATGCGAGTGAATTGAAGACCCTTTTAAGACCAAGTAAAGAACAGTCATTTAAGGAATACATTTAAGGGGTCAATATGTTCTCTAAATGTGAATGTAAAGGGAGTTTTTTTTATTTTTTATTTATGACTAAAACATGAACAAACATTTTCCAGTGGGACCAGAAAAATCTACTTAATTCAAATAATAAAAAAAAAGTTTTTATTCTCTCACTTAAATTTGATCAGTAACTTAGAAAATAAGACTTTAATTATCTCAAGTAAATATGTCTTGATTTTAAACATGTTTGGAACAAGACAAAAACGGAGGAACAGCTTGAAAACAATTTTTGGCAGTGCATGCAACATATAATGCCATGACTATGAATTTAAGATTTTCTGTCTTTTTAAAGCTATAATTTGTAAATGTGTCAATTTATACTTTTTTTTTTGACCAACAGAAACCCTGTAAAATGCACTGCATCTGAAACTGCCTTAAATATCAGCAAAATTCTATTAGTCAAAGGGGTAGATATTTTCTGAGAAGCACAAAAGCTCTGAAAGGTTTCCTGGAGTGTGTAAATGTCAGCTGTGTGTTACTGTACCTGGAAAACGAGTTATCAAAGATGAGCGCATAGACTCCAGGACTGCGGACTTTCAGCTGGCCCTGTATGGTCTCTTTGTGTGAGTTACAGCGTGTGAGAGGAATCAGAACCTGAACCACAGGGACATCAAATAGATTTAGCACTCTACGAAGTAAAAGGGCTGCTAGGATTTATGCTCGTCATTTCAAAGAGTGAGAACGGCTTCCAGAAGATAAAAATAGGGATGCATTTTAGATGCTGCCACACTGAAGAGATGTGATAATGCAAGCTGATGCAGTGCCTGTGATGCTTGCGAGGACATGCAGCCTGCAGCACTTTGCATTATCCTAACTGATTATTATTCATTTACATTTATGCATTTAGCAGCCACTTTTATCCAAAGCGACTTACAGTGCATTCAGGCTATCAATTTTTACCTATCATGTGTTGAGTTGAGCTACAGGAACACATAGAGTTCAACATACAGTTATCACACACACTATAATTTACTGTGAATAACAAAGCAGCCAATGTTGGGGAAACTACATTACCTAGTAAAAATAGTTTTCATTCATTGAGATAAAGCAAAAGTGTAAAGTAATCTGAGTATTAATTGAAAATGTACAAATCTTCAGTTTAAATAAGTTTAAACACTACAGCTAAACAGAAAAAGTTGAAATACTAATACTAAACTAAAACTGAAATGTAACTTAAACATAACAATTTTTAAATCAATAAACAAAACTAATATAAATGACAAAAGAACATAAAATTGACAAAACTTAAAATTTTAATGCAAACTGAAATATATACATAAAAGCTAATTCAAAATAGTAATTAATACTAAAATAACAATGACTAAAAGTTAACAAACATAAAGTAGCTAATTACATTAAAGCAGGGATTATTTAGTCTTTTTTTTTTCTCTGGCAGATTTCTGGCAGAACTCAATTTACAGAGAAACAATCAGAATGTAAATTTAGGTCAATGCATCTAAAGTGCACACAAAATATTCCTAAATTGAACTAATGAATAATAAACACAGAATTTGCAATAAATTTTAAAAGCAAAAGGTTTTATGTTTCTTTGCCTTCTTTTTGAAGCTTGAAAGTAGGGGTGCTCCGATCACGATCGGCCGATCGTTAATGCGCATCTCGTCAGTAAAGCCGGTTCTCTAATTAGCTGGTTAATTGCATCAGGTGTGTGATTTCACATAGAGCAGCTGTTACTACACGGAGCCGTTGTTAATAGAGAAGATGCACCAAAAAACGCTGAAAATGAAGTGGATTTGCGCATCTTCTCTATTAACAACGGCTCTGTGTAGTAACAGCTGCTCTATGTGAAATCACGCACCTGATGGAATTAACCGCTGATTAGAGAACCGGCTTTACTGACGAGATGCGCATAACGATCGGCCGATCGTGATCGGAGCACCCCTACTTGAAAGCCTTGTTTTCATTCTATTGTTTGGGAAAAGTTCTTCAGATTTTCTCCATATAATTTAAAAAAAGACCCCTTTCTCCACAGAAGAAAGTCAAAAGTAAATAATGAAAATTATAATATTAGAATGTTTTTTCTAATTAATTTGTTACTCTCCAGCAAATGGGCAATATTTAAAGCAGTGATCTGAGAAATCAGGTTTTAAAACAGAGACAACTATAACTAGGTTTTTCATGAACTACTCGAGCAGCACTGTAACAAGGCCATATTTTACAGCTTATGCACGTGCACATGTGAATGAGGATGAGTTCAAGTTGTTTGGTATGCAAACCTCTGCATAACAAATAGGTGTTGAAGGGCATGTATGTGTGTGTTTGTTACCTTGGCCTGCTCAACAGGTGTGTCAAGTGTCTCTCTGTACACCACAGTGAAGGAGATGCTCTTGGGCTCGGAAGAGAAAACCCAGCTGATGATGGGCCCGCAGTCGCCCACAGTGATGGGAATGGCACTATAGCAACTGGACTTGACAAACAGTTCATGGGAACCATTGCCGAAATGAGGAATCTCATCTATGTCCAGAGGCACAGAGGCACTACACAAAGACACGCACCCAATTATCATCAATAATAATAGCCAGATGAGTGTGCATGTGGTGTTCTGTTGGCATATACTAACGTGAGTTCTCCTGATTTGAGGAGGGTGATTTCTGCATCCTGTACAGCAGGGACCATCTCTTCCTGTTCATCAGCGGTCACGTCACTCGATATGCTACAGTAAAACACGATAATTACAACCAACCATAAATAGTTTTTTTTATGGATTGTTCATAATGGTTTCCTGGATGTTGGCATGATGGGGTTTGAATGCTTGTTAATGGGTTGCTAGATGTCATAAACAAAAACCTGCTCTTATGTCTAAACTGTCAAAAAAAAATTCAAACGTTTTTGTTTTTGTTTTTTTAAATAAGTTCAACTTTTAAACCATTCTGGATCTCAAAACTTTACAATACAAGAACTAAGCTTAAAAAAATTGCCCTTCTGAATTTGTGCAGCTGTATTATTTATTATATCTAAATAATATAGTAATTATAAAAGAATAAAAATAATACAAATAACATATAAAGTCTTTTTTGCTCAAAAGGCTGCACTTATTTGATCATAAAAAAAGCAAAAACTGTAATTGTAGAATATTATTACAATTTAAAATAACTGTTTAACATATACAGTATGTTAAAATGTTATTCATTCCTGTGATGCAAAGC
This sequence comes from Carassius auratus, assembly GCF_003368295.1. NCBI lineage: Eukaryota > Metazoa > Chordata > Actinopteri > Cypriniformes > Cyprinidae > Carassius > Carassius auratus. The sequence goes on along the minus strand of NC_039265.1, from coordinate 10,992,349 downwards.
TTAATTCTCAGCATCATTACTCTAGTCTTCAGTAGCTATGCTTCCATCCGAAGTTACGAATTAAACTTATATGCAAAATTGGAATATCTAATAAAAATTTCTATACAATAAATTCTGAGCTTCAGAGCATGCAGTGGGTCATGTTATCTTATTTTCAGAGCCTGCTATTTGGGAACGCAGTTCTGGAAGTTAAAGTATATTAAGCACTTTGATGAGATTTTGGAATGACAAAACTAGAATTTCAGATGTTGTGCGATGACATCATTCCGTTGGTTGGTCCAGTTTTATGCTGTTCCATTACAAAGTCAAGTAGATGTCTTTTCTGATATGCATTAAGGAACTGATTCAGTAAAAGTACTTCCTTCATACTTTATGTGCATGTTTTCTTATTAGATGAGAAATGTATGCAACTTAGTTGAGTTTTTATGCACATTTTTAGAATTTCCATCCCAAAAATGTTATGCAATATAAGATGAATGGAAACATAGCTAGTGTCACATTATCCTTCAGAAATCATTCCAGTATGCAAATGCATGCCAATCCAAACATCTCTTATTAACTGTACTGAAAACAGTTGTGCTGCATAATATTATTTATAGGTTGTGTGGCACATTTCGGTTTCAATTGTTTTGGAAAAGTAACGTAACGTAGCTTTGCAGAGAGACTGTTATTGAAGGATAGAGCAGCCAAAATCTAAATTGGGCCCAAAAGCAAAACTATAAGTAGCATTTTTAATTCAAATGCAAAAATGGTGTATGCATCAAGCTCTTAAAGGCACAGCGGCTACAAAAAAGAAGAGTAATTAACATATTATGTGTTTGATGCAAATAATAAGGGAAAAACAAAAAAACCCTAAATGATCAAAAATAAAAATCTTTCCATTAAAACCATCTCCTTTCCCATGGAGTGTGTGTAATTACGGAAACCTCGCTCACACACAGGAAAATGCTCTTTTGAGGTTGCTTTAGAATTATATGCCAGGCAGGTGCTCATCTCAGAGTGACAAATGTTAGGAAATGTATGCATAAATTGACAGTCATCTTCCCCCCGCAATCAATCTCCCGGCAGGACTTCCTGTCTGCCTGTAACACTTATTTGAGGAAGCATCACAGCCCAATTTTCTAAAAGGAGGCCCAGTGATGCAGCCTGGGGAATCTTGATAACACTGCTATAAAGTGGACCATTCTGAGTGAGATTGTGAACATGGGACTGTTTTAGCGAATCTATTGTCACTTCTTTTTGTGTGTATATTTGTGCACAATGCATACAGAAACGAACATTTTTTAAAAATCAGATTTCATTTGATAAATGCAGTTCTTTTAAAAGAATGGAAAATGTCAAGCAATAAAAAGATACATCTAGCATCACATAGCCTTATTGCAAAAATAAGCTTTATTTGCTGAAACTACACGTCTTAGGCAGACTGTATATGTGACATAAATGTATTTTTGTTTACTTTTACATTTATTCAAATGGCAGAAGCATATCTGAAAGCCAGGTTTAAAGTTTGAGCTAGATTAGCTCACCACGTACAGTACCGTTTAAAAGTTAGGTGTCTGTAAGATTTTTACAAAAATGTTTTTGAAGTCTTATGCAAAATATAATAAAAATTATTATACATTTTACATTTTTTATTTTTTCAAATGGTATTTTCAGCATCATTACTCCTGTCTTGTGTCACATGATCCTTCAGATCTCATTCTAATGATTTACAGCTCAAGAAATAGTTCTTACTATCAATGTTGAAATCAGTTGTTCTTTTTTTTCCTTTCAGTATTATTCGAGGAGCAGAAAGTTCAAAAGAACAGCTTATTTTTTAACAGAAATCTTTTGTAGCATTATAAATATCTTTACTGTCGCTTAAATTTAATGCATCCTTGCTGAGTGAAAGGTTTCTTTTTTTTATCTTACTGAAACCAAATTTCTAAACATTTGTGTATATACCGTAAGTGTTGTCTAGGATTATTTGTTTGTGTGTGTGTGTGTGTGTGTCCTTACAGGTCTCCAGTTTGTCCTCCATCTCCTTCTTCCTCCAGTGACCCAGTGGTGGTGCGCGAGTCACTGTCATAAATCTCATTCACTTCCTCATCTGTTATGATGTCAAACGCTCCATCATCCAGTTTCTCACCAGGATCTGTAACTGCAAGTCAGGACAGGAGGACATTATCAGCCTCAGTACGAGATCAACCCATGAGAAATGGAAGAAGTGAGCATTAGCATTGAGAAAGGGACCTGTAAGTGTGGTTGTGTTGTTATGTTTAACTAAAACTGTTAAATGTATTTCTTTTATTTAAATCAAGCTGAAATAAAACATAACTATTAGACGAAAAACTTAAAAAAGCCTTATAAACTAACTGAAAAAAGTACTACAATTACTACGAATAAAACTTAAATAAAAATAAATTCAAGCTGAATCAAAATCTGTACAAAAGAAAAAAGAAAAATGATGTACGTATATAAATAATATTAAAAGAACACTAGGTGGCTCTTTCTAAGTATCATAATTCAGGTTTGAATTATTAATGATACGTAGATGGCTCTGTCACATGAAGTGTAACTTTTCTGTTACACTCCTTTCAAATGTCAGGATTTTTACTGAATGTGACTTTTTGAACCATCAAGCACCCCATTGAGAAAGACATACAGAAACATTAATTAACAAACAATATTCACTCGACATCAATGACAGGACTGCTTGTTACAGTCAAGACAAATTCGTGACATTTTCCTGCCAATTACAATGACGCATGTTAAAAACAAAGCTCTCTGTAGCAAAATCCTGATCTTTAGCATTCAAGAATGGACTTCTAGCCCATTCAATCCATTCATAAAGACAATCTTCAATCACAAAAGATGAATGCCAGACAGAACAATATATTTAAGTATCTGAAGGTTCTCTCAATCATATGTGCTGCTGTATGAAAAACCCACTCGATGTTGACAGCACCTTTGTTATCAGCACTTACGTAGAGAGAAAGGAAAATAAGTTTTATGCTTGCTAAGGGAGTTTTGAGGTGCTCTTAAATGGAAAAGTTTCCTGAATTTAAAACATAAAGAATAACAACTCAAGTAATTTTACATGCAAGACTCTTGGGGAGTTTCTTCTTACAAGACCGCAACTATGATATAATAAAGAATAAAATGAACATTTTCAAATTTGTCTTTTTTTACTGTCATGAGGCTGAAAGCTTTTTAGCACTAATGCAACACAATGAGGAGCAAAGGATGCAAAATTGGTGTGTAATTTAAGTTTTATCTATCTTGAGAAATACAAGTTGATTGCACACGTCTGTTCTCATGAATCAGCTAAATGACTAGTGTTTTCTGGCCACTCTTCACCAACAAATTGCATGCAATCTAAACTACACAGTTAACATTCACAGTTGTAATATAATGTTAAGGTGGCATTCATGTGCAATCAACTCATGTTTTTAGGATCTGTTTTCAGATGTATCTGTACCTGTAACTCTAGGTGTGGGTATATACGGTGGTAGTGGTTGACCGGCAGTGTTTGCATGAGGCAGTGGAGGATTCTCTGACAAGCTGTTGAGTTCAGCCTTCGTAAATCTTTCCACCACAGCGCTGTGCTGTGTGTAGCACTCTCGACAGCAGCGCTCCTTCTTGGAGTTTTTTGTCATCACATAATTATTGCTGCAGTAGTAACAGAAGATACGTCCACACAGCCTGCCAGGAACACAGAATAACATCACTCCAAATATCTGGCACCAAACAACACATCACTAATACAGAGTCTGAAATACTGTCCTATGATGAACGTTTTGAGTCAATTCAGAAGTCCAAACATATTTTGCTGAGGTTGATGAAAAATTCTGACCCTGTGTAAATAGTTCTGTAGCAGAAAATTGTTGACAAATCAATTAATGTCTTGTAAATTGAAAGGTGCATGTTTGTAAGAAACAAAACCATCATTAAATCATCGCTTCTGTTGTGTGGACTATTTGGGGTTTATTTAATGTTTTTATCAGCTGTTTGTACTCTCATTCTGACGGCACCCATTCACTGCAGGATCCGATGGTGAGCAAGTGATGTAGAGCTAAATTTCTTCAAAACAAACTCATCCTTTTTTTTCATATCATCAAAATCTACATCCTGAGGGTAAGTGCATTTTGAGCAAATTTCCATTTCTGGGTGAACTAGTCTTTTAATGTACTCAAAGAATTGCCATCAAAACCTCAGTATGTGTCTAAAAGACACGAGGTGAGGATTGACTAAGAATGAATTTCTCTGTGATGTATTTATTTGCATGCTTTGTCTGCATTGTTTCAGCCGGATTGACTAAAGTCATTATGCAGATCAGGAAGCAAAGCAAACCCAGAAAAAAGACAATCCTTCAATTTAAAACCTCCAGTGCAAAACCTGCACAAACAGATGAATCAAAAAGCTTTGGGACACTCAAATCTCACTCAAAATGCATAAATGTATTTGCATCATTTAACAAAATATTACTTTAATTTAAAGAAATATTAAAAATGCTCCAACAAAAAACATTGGCATTGCGAAATACTTTAACATGATTTGGCAAGTCTTTCAGAGCCTTTCTTCAACAAATCTGTACAATACAGTACTTCTACTTTCCTTAACTTTAATGTATTTTCTGCATTCCTTTGCAGTTCACTTGACTTCTAGCTTGAGATCAGAGTGGGTGTTTGTTGATTGCCCACCTGCAGTGATGGCGCCGCAGCCACCACGTGAACTGGCCCTGGCAGCCCAGACAATGTGTGGCTTCTTTATCAACCAGCCACCACTGCTCCTCCGCTCTAAGCTTCTGCTCGAACTCCAGAGCATCCGATTTCTGCCACAGAGCATCCTTATCCCTGAACCACAGAGAGAAAGGAGGAGGTGAGAAATAAAGACAATCTCTTTGCTTCTCTTTTGTCTCTTGGGTCCTCAATGTCTTAAAGCACCTTTCATGCTTTATTTCCATTTCATGTCAAGGGTAAAGTTTTATAACATCTGCCAGCATTTGATTATGTGAATAATTTTATTCATACTGAACTGCATATTTCATCAAAAAATGGAATGCTTATGTAAGTTCCTTCTGTGGCACCAGCACCTTTATATTTGTTTGATTGGGTTTCTACGCAGCAGTCCAGCTCTCACTGAGAATTAAAGAGAATTACCTTACAAACCTCTAGAAATTAATAAACCATACACTTAAAAAGAGCAAATAACAAATTTGCTTGTGGGTGAATGTGGCGGGAACTGAATTAAACAGAGATGGAGTAACAACAATCCAGCAGCTGAGAACAGGCTCTTGACCTGCTTTAACTTGTGCTTCGTGTATTTTGATATACACGCACTTCTCACCACCATTATCAGTCTTTCTTAACATCTAATTGAGAATTCAAGTTAATTCATCTGTAAAATAGTTTTAAGTCTTTTTAATTTTTTTGTTTCTCTTCCCAGAAGCATGACCGGAGCTTTTTATTTCATGCAGTACAAGATAACATGTATGACCAAAGTAGTTAAATAAATTAAGGGACTTCCATCGTCATCTTTATTAAGAAAAATTATAAAAGGAATATAAAAAAAAATTATGTATAGAATATTTGAAAAAATTCCAGCAAAAATTGTCCGATAATTTTCATTCGAAAACTATTTTTAAAGTGAGAAAAAAAAGAAAAAAAAATCCAAATGAAAAATGGAAAACAATCTACCACAAAAATCATCAAATGATTTTCACATCTAACCTTCAAAAGAATAACAAAAATACTTTGTTGCATCAAACTAATTAAAAGTATTTTATTTAGGAAAACTGGATAAAGTTGAAACCTACCCTATAGTCATGAAACACGCTAGCTAATCATAAACAATTAAATAACCTTTTTTTTTAGGTAAAGTAAAAGAAGCTAAACCTGAAGTGCAAGTGTTATACAGACCTAATAAGTTCGATGAGCCGTTCCTCCAGATTGACTTTGGTTTGGCCCAGATCCTCCAGCTCCGCAGACATCTGAAGCTGCTGATTCTGAGCCTCTGTCAACACCTTGTCCAATTTCTGCTTTAGTTCTTTCCTCTCTTTCTGTACTTCACTAAGCGCCTCCTTGGTACTAAAGGAGAGAAAAAGAAAATGGAAGTTCATAATAATGCATAACCTGACCAATAATTACTCAAACTGAATCTCTTCCATGCTCCAAGAAATCCCCATGAAGATCCATTTGGAAATCCATTAGTGCAAATCCATTATCTGTGCTGCATTAACCCTCCTATTGTGTTTGTGAATGCTCACCTTGATACACTTTCCTGCAATTGCTGCGTCTCACACTCACTCTCACGCATCCGAGTCTCACAGTCAGTGATGTGAGAGTCTTTTTCAGCAATCAGACGAGAGTATTCAACATTTACTGCCTGAACACACGAACAAACAGCTAAAAGCATGAACACAATCTGTACACAGAAACATCAAATAATTGCATATCTAGACAATGTTCAATCAATTTTTGTTTAATCGGTTTAATCAGGGTTGTTTGTACAACAGTGGTATTTTGGACATGCATATTATCATGCATATTATCATTATTAAATACATGCATATTATACATTTTTAAGGCACCACAGTGTAAAATCACTTCTATACCATGGTACCACCAAACTGCTTTTTGTGAGGGAATACCGTTTGTGGTGTTCTCTAAAATACCAAGTAAATATGGTATAATTCAGCATCATGGTTTTATCATCAAATACCATCACTTTATAACTGTACTTCCAATAAACAGTAAAGCAAACCAAAATAACAAAGTGAAAAAACTTACAACAACATAAGTTTTATTGTTCCAAAAAGCTGCACAATTGGAGGAACATTATTTTAGAAAAAAATTACAGTGGCACTTGTACTCTAATTGACTAATATCTGCAGGTAACAGTCTGCACTGCTCCTAATTTTAGACCTAATGAGAAGTAAATTATTCATCACTGTCTAGCAATTAACCCCAAACTCTTGTCTTCTGTTCCACTGTCTCGCACAGTGGGTCTCCAATGACCGGGAACAAAAGGAGCAGCAGGAGATCAGACATTCATCACCTACTAATATCAGTGTTATCAGCCAACAGAGATGAATAATAATCATTCACATGCTGGTATGCAAAAAGAATCATGTAGATAATAGAAATGAAAGTATTAAAAGTGATGATATTAGTCAATCGTCACCTGGCTCAACATTTACATACCTCTAACTCTGATAATTTGGCCTCCAGCTCAGATGTCTTCTTCAACTCCACGTCTAGCTGAGTTTTCAAGCCCTCAATCTCTTCATTAAGGCTCTAGGTTAAAAACATAATATTAATTATATCAAGAATTATAGATTAAGTATTAAAAAAAAATTTAATAGTCACTATGAGTCACAATTTTCCATGAAAAGTACTTGGATTACTTTTAATCACAAAGTAAATCAGATAAAACATCACTAAAGTCGACTGGAAATGCTGCATTCATTCATATCAAGTCAGAATTACTGTAATTATGAGTTCTTGCCTTGTAAATTGCATTCACATTGTTGAACCCGAATTGAGAGCAATTTATCTCACTTTAATGCTGTGACATGTATAAAAAATTTAATAAAAAAGGTTGTGATAGAAAAAAGTATGTTATATATTTCTAATTTATATTTCTTCTAATTTTACTATTATTAATTAATACAGTAAGCAGATATAAATATGGCAAATCAACATCAAAGTCTGATACATTTAATGCATTTTGCATTAAGACTGTTACCATAGAAACAAATTATTTCAGAGAGCTTGTGCAGAGTAGAGTTGTCCACTTGTAATTATGGTAATTCTACCATGACATGAACGCAGCAGAAGTATTTGACAGAATAGACTCGAATTGATAGTGACTGATGATTATGAACTAATTTTACCTTTATCTGGTTTTTGAGAGTCATGTTCTCCATGCTCATCTGAAATTTCACTGCGGTGATCTCTTCTCGAGCAGCATCCCGTTCACCCCCAGTTTTGTCCAGCAGCTCCTTTAGCTCCAGGAGAGTTTCTGAAAGTTTCTCTGTCTGCTGGAGCTCTTCTTGCAGACTAGAGTTTTCATGGTTAAGAGCCGCCAAGCTGGCATTAAGTCTTTCTGTTTCCTTCTCTCCCTGCTGTTGAAGTTCTTTGATCCGGGCAGCTTCGGCAGCCCATTGTTGCCGGGCTTCTTCCCGTTCTGCAGTGAGCTTGCAAATTGTCATTCCCAACTCTGCCATTTCTGTGTTGACACGATGGAGCCCCTCTCTGGTCTCAGCATTCTCCAGAACCAACCTTTCATTCTGGGCCTTGACCTCTGCCAGCTCCTCTTGGGCTGAAGTGAGTTCGGCAGTTGTTTTCTTGCATGTGGATGTCTCCTGATTCAGATGCAAAGTTATTGCTTTTACCTGTTCGCTAGACTGCAGCAGCTCTTTCACATGCAGTCGATTCTGCTCCTCTGCCTGCTTTTTCAACTGCTCAGTCAAGGTTCGTAGTTCTGTACAGGAAGCCTCAGTGACATCCAGCTTTGCTTGGGTCTTTTCCTTTTCCTCTACGGCACTGTGGAGTTTAGCCCTGAGATCGAGCACCTCCTTTTGAAGCCTAGAAACCTCTTTCACATTCAGTCCCAGCTGATCTTCCAGGAGAGTCACTTTTGAGGCCATCTCTTGAGTTTCTTTAGCCTGGCATGCACTCTGCTCAAGTTGGACCTTCTCTGCAGCCTTCCTCTGGACCTCCAGACTCTTAATCATCTCTGTTTGTTTGACAAAGGCTCTTTCTGCCTTTGCCTTCTCCACTTCTAAATCCTTCTCCCGACCTTCAAGTTCTTCCACCCTTCCCTGGAGCTCCTCATAGAGCTTCTCCTGATCCCCCAATTGGGAATCCTTATCTTTAAGCTGTGCCATCAGGTTTGCCTCATTGCATCTTGCAGCTCCAAGACTCTTCTCAAGTTCAGCATTCTGGCTGTTGACGTTGCGTATCTCCTCCTGCATTGCTGTAAGAGATGCTTTAAGAGTGACCTGGACCTCCATGAGGTCCTTGTTCTCCAGTTTCAGTTGGCAAACTGCACTTTTGGATTCCTCCAACTGCATATTGGCCTTATGAAGACTTTCATCCAGACTTCTGTTCTCCTCTCTGAGCCGCTGCTCTCGTTCATCTACAGAAACTTTGGCATCATCAATTTGTGCTCGCAACTGCTTCTCCGAAGCCTTCAATCCAGCCAGCTCACTCTCCAGGGAAGATTTGTTTTCAAGCAACTCCTTCTTGGTTTCTTCATTCTTGTTCACCATCTGGAGGAGCTTACTCTTTTCCTCCATTAACTTGGCACAGCTATCTTTGTACTCTACAATCTTCTTGGCCTGTTCTTTTGTGTTGTTCTCCAGTTCAGACATGGTTTCTCTCAGACTTTGTGTGTCGCTTTTAAGCTTCTCTGATTCCTTCTCCAAAAACTGGACTCTCTTGGTACTGGAGAGAAGATTGGACTCCTTAGCCTTCAACTGTGTCCGCAATGTTTGCAACTTCTCTACCAGACCACTCATCTTTTTCTCAAGCTCTTCTTTATCCGCTTGCATTTCCTTCCGCTCCACTTTGGCTTGCTTTTCCATAGTTTCCAAAGAGTGCTGGAGATCTTGCTGTTGCTTCTGCAGGTTGCTGGTCTCCTCCTCTCGCACGCCAAGTGCCCCTTGAAGTTTGTCCATGACGTTACGGTGCTCTTCTGCCCTGGTTTGCAGCTGTTCACCCTTTATCATCCAAGCTGCCATTTTTACCTCAGCCTCTTTGAGTGCTTCATCCTTCATTCTGACTTTCTCAGCCAGCTGTTCTGCCTGCCTCCTCCTTTCTTCTCCTTCTGCCAGAGCATCTATCCTTCCCTTCTCAGCCTCTTTCAATTCATTCAACAATTTGTGAATCTTTTGGGCAGAGTTGAAGTCACTGGCCGCCTTCTGGCCTTTCTCATCCAATACTCCATCTAGCCTTGCCATCAATTCCTCATTTTTACGCTCAACGGCTGCCAAAATGTCTTGGAGGTCCTTAAAGGAGGCCTCCCTGACAGTCTCTTGTCCCCTCAAGACCTCCAGCTCATGGGATAGAGCACGTTCACTCTCAGCTAGCACCTCCAGTTTCAGCTGGAGCTCCTGACGGTTACCTTGGGCAGCTAGAGAGACATCCAGCTGCCTTTGGAGGTCTACCACAACCCCTCGGAGTTCACCCGCTTCACTGCCTAACTGCTGAACCTGGTCAAGGAGATCTCTTTGCTTTAATTCAGATTGGTCCAGCTCCAGACGGAGCTCATCTATAGCACTGATGGAAGAATCATTTAGTCCACTGGAGTTTTGGATAGAAATGTCTGATACAAGCCCAGGTCCAAAGTCTGGACTGCCTGGGAACTCATGGGCCTGCTAAAAGGTTTGAGAATTAATGTTTGTGAGAGGGAATGCACATAAACAAAAGAATAAAAACAGATTCAGAGCAGATTTGAGACAAACACTGCCATCTACTGGATATAATATTGAAACTTCTTAAGATGTGCTGGTACCTGTGAGTACGTGCTGGCTAGACTGTTGATGCTGGAACTACGACTCAGTGGTTTCCAAGTGTGACTGGGGGAGCTAGTCATTCCCAATGTCCTCCTGTGTGACATTTGTTTTTTATTAATTTTAAATCAACTTAACTGGACATCAGTCTGCTGATTGAAATGCATTCACAAACAAACTATTACCAATCATGACAAATGGACTATAAATTAGGAGCATTATTTTTGTGCCAATGTTTTTTTGTATTAATCTACTTTACAAAATGACAGCATGCTCTTACCTGGCAAAGGTGGGCCATTCTGAGTCAAGGTCATGACCCCTGGATGCCACATCAAACTGAACATCATTCAGCTCATAGAGGTAATTAATGATGTCCACACTGAGATGGGGTTTGAGAAATGGACTCCGGGAATTATACCAGTCACTACAGAGGAACACCAGTAGAACATTGGAAAACATAATCTAACTCTCCAATGAGACAGAAAAATTATGGCGCTCTAAACCTCAAGACTTTTTAAGACCAATTAAACACATCAATGTGTTCTCTAAGTGTAAATGTCTTGTATAAGCAATGCTTCAAAGTTTGAAAATGAAAATTCCAACACATCTCCATTAATCTAAGAAAAAAAAAATACAAATAAAGTAAACCTTGAATAATTCTAGAATATGGAAATAATGTTTATTATATTATTATATTTTCTGATCACAAAAAAGGTTCTTGTTTTCCCAGTACAAATGTCTAAAATAATTAAATAAAGTTACATTTACCTGAAAACCAAAACCAAACCTTTTAAAGCCTCGCAGAATCCCAAACTATTTCAAAAAGCATTTTAAAATGTGTATTCATTAATGCAAGTAGTTTTGGCTAATGTAACTTACAACAACCGGTTGCACAAAAGTTTATGACAGTTGTTGGTTAACTTAGTTTGCTTTAACTACTCCAGCATAACCAGGATAGTACATACAGTAAGTGCATAGTAGAAGAATATGAACTGGGATGCTTTATTGCAGGTTAACTTTAATCTCACATCCCTAATGAGGCATGCATCTGAAAGAAGACCACAATATCTACAGATTAAGTGCAAACTTACCAGATATCAAATTACATTGTACTGGCCATATTAATTCAATCTCGCCATGGGTTATCATGCCATGTATTCATCACAAGCACTACACTGTCTAAGAATTAATAAATTATTATAAAAAATAAGGAAGCTCACATTAAGCTGGTATTCAAATAGCACAAACCCACTAACCTGAAATAGTGTTCTCTTAAAACAGGGAAGCCATTTAAAGAAGTAAAACTCCATTCTTAGTATTGTTTCTAATGAATTAAGCTGTATTGCTAACTAGAACATGAGGAAATGATAGGTTATGTTCAAGTTTTCGCCTTTTTTGGTTTAGATGGTGAACACCAACATGCGTCAGCTATGATGGGACAGGTGCCATTTCTCCATAATCGCTGCATAAAACAGTGTGTGTGTTTGATAAACTTTAGAATACAAATGTTGAATTACAAAAGGTTAAGGTCATTTGATTAAATGATTTACCTTCCTTACAGAATATCAAGTTTTAAATTACCATTTTAAATTATTAAATAAAGTAACATATATAATTTACTGCCATGATTAAAAATACAAATCACACACTGCAACATATACTATAACATATACAAGTACATACACATTTTAATTGCATGCTTTATAATTTTCATTCATTTGTAATGTTTGTATTGTTAAGACTGTTTTTACTATGTAAAGTACTTTAAGACGCTACTTCTAAAAGTGCAGTAATAGTTGATTATTATGACATTTATTATTTAAAATGTCCATATAAAGTATTTAATACAAATGTGTAAATCTATAATATATATATATATATATATATATATATATATATATATATATATATATATATATATATATATATATATATATATATATATATATATATATCCATATTTGTCATACACAATACAAGTTTATCAGTATCATTGGAACTATAATTATTGTATTTATAATCCTAATGCCCATTATGTATACAGTACTTGTCTACAGTTTGAAAGTCTCCTTTGCTCACCAAGGTTGCGATTATTGGATCAAAACTGCTGTAAAAACAGCAGTAATGTGAAATGCTTTGTTTTTTTATATATATATTTTAACATGTAATTTATTTCTGTGATGCAATGCAGAATTTTTTTTGTGTGATCAACATTTTTATTCAGATTAATTTCACTTTCAGAAATAAATCACAAGTCAAAGTTCAATAGAACTATGTACAAACAGATGCCATGAAACCGTCCACTTATACAGAGAAAGAGGAAGAAAAATAAAAGTACTGAAAAAATCAGTGAAGCATAGTAGGGATGTCAACTTTTCGCAATGCTGAATTTTCAGCATCATTACTCCAGTTTTTCAAACTACTTTGCTAATTTATATTAAAACACATACACACACACAAACATACCCCAAACATTTGAATGGTAGTATATCATAGTAAAACAACCGTTTTCATCACTGATAATAGGGACTTTAAGCAACAGCCTCTTGTGGAACGGCAACACCAGTCCTGCGTTATATTGCGCATGCGCGAATTTAACTGCTACTTTGTGACGTTCTACTTTAACGGTGTACTACGGGAGAACAGCTGATTTGCCGGAGTCGCTACAACGTGAGAGGTTAGGTAAATAAATGTTATGTTTCATGGCATATGACACTGTAATTTGCATCAGTTTATGATTGTCTGATAACAAACTATCTCATTGGGAATCCCGAGAACATCTACCAGAATTGGTAGGTCACATTTTCTGACATGAAATTCATTTAAGCATTCGTCTTCCTCCATGTAATCAAGGTTAAAAGGCAAGTATTGCTTACATGGTAAATCTAGGTTTTTAGACTTATTTACATCATACAATATTAAAAACTCCTCTTCTGACAAAAGATTGTCATTTAACAACAAAAGCAATCCTTCTCTTGCTTTTTTAAATTACATTTTTTTGTATCTCAATAAATAAATAAATGCCGCGTTGCGCTGTCCTGTTTACCGTTGCTTAGTGATTTTTACGTTCTTGGCTACGGCGGTGTGACGGCAAACTTCCGGTCGCTGTAGCCGTTCGATTTGCAGCTGATGCTTAAAGTCCCTAATAATAAGAAATGTTTCGTGAGCAGCAAATCTGCTTATTTGATTATGTGACACTGAAGACTGGAGTAATGAGGCAAAAAAATCCACTTTGCATCACATGAACAAATTACATTTCAATGCAAAAGAAAACTTAAATTGTAATTCTATTTCACAATATAACTGTTTTTTTTTCTGTATTCTGTACATGAATGCAGCCTTGGTGAGCATAAGATACTTCTTATTCAGAAACATTTCCAAACTTTAGTCAAATATTGTATTAATCCATGTTATATATGATTTGTTATAAACCTACATTAGGAAATATTGCACAGATACACAGTTTTTCATTCTCTTTATTTTGAAACAAAAACTATTTAATAATATCAAAAGGACAACATTTGAGTGTAATATTTGGAACTCCAAAATCAAAGGATTGACTAAGGGTCTGAATAGTAAATTCAATGTTTATGGAAAAAGATGAGCAACATGACAGACGAGGGGACCGTGAAGTGTTACCTGGTGACCCTGTGGTTCATGAGGCACTGCTGGAGTGTGTCTGCCAGCCGCTGATGCACAAGCGAGTAACGGAGAAATGCTCGGCCTTTACCCAGAGATGTCTTCAGCTAAGAGAGAAAAAGAACATCACTCCAGAATTTACAGTGGCCCAAAACATATCTGTCCCTTTTAAAAAATATGAATGACAACAGATCTTTTTTATTTTGTTTGTTTTACATTTTCGACAAGTGGTTGCTAGGACGTTTTGGGTGGACTTTTTACGTAATTAATGCTTTTCAATTGACAGTATTTTTATTTATTTTTTGCTTTTAAATTGATGGATATTAGGGTTGGGTAATATATAGGTAGACATGAAAAGCTGAGATTTTCAGTTAGAGATCACAGTTACACACTCACGTAACGTTTCTGTGCTAAGTGGTCACAAAAACATTTCATTTGCAAGTGTTTTTAAGCATTTCTGTTTAAAAGAAAGTGATTTTAAACCACTATAATGTAATCAGCAGTGAAACTCATTTCGCTGTTTCCGTGCGCTGTCAGAGACTTAAACATGGGAAGTATTGAATGTTATTTTTGGGAGTTTCTTTTGCCAATTGAATGGCCATGAATGGTTGAATAAACCGATTTGTATTTGTAAAAAAATGCCCATCTTTGAAAGTATTCTTGTAAATGCAGTAAGTAAATTAGATCTTAAGTTAAAGCAAACAGTTGAGGAAGAAATCACGTGTAACAGAATATTGGATCCGGGTAGCTCTTAAAGTGACTGCAGTCTAATATTCCTGCAGTATGTCATTCATGTTAATCAAACAACAAAACAGAGAAAATCTCATTCCTTTTGACTAAATCTCTTCTATAACTTTAATAAAAAGAAATAGTTATCTAATTTACACAAGTGAAGAACATGCAGTGTTTTTTTATACATTTGCCTACGCATAGACTTTTACCAGTAACTTGGTCAAAGTTAGGTATCTACAAGAGAAGAGAATACAAGACAAGCTGGTCACCACTATAGCATTCAGCTCAGCATCAAGATAATACAAATATGAATTTAGCTCTGGACAATATCAAGCGTGGAAGTGGTTCTTTTAAAAAGAACTTGGCATTTAGATCCGTGTTTCATGTGGGCAAAACAAGGAACAACCTAATCAATAGCACCACCAAAATTTCTTGTGTTTTAGTGAGAAAAACGGAACTGTACAATTCTGATTGGAACATTTGTTTAAACAACAAAAAAAAGAGTAGTTAACGTGGACATTTACCACTTTTTAATGCCTATGCAATAAAAAGAATAATAAACATAAACGGTATTTTTAGTAGGACTGCACAATTAATTTAATTTCTATTGTTATTACAATTACGGATGCCACAATTACATAATCGTTTAAAGTGGTAATTAATCTTTCAAAGTCCACTTATGTTATTCTGTGTGCTTAAGATTTGCTTTTTTTTCTTTCTACAGGTTATGTCAAGGGGTTTTCCATTGTGTTAATTTTAGTTTTAGTATAACATATTACCATCATTATTTTAAACCAATGCAATGTAAAGTTGACATTTGAGGCTTAATACTAGAAAAGCAACACAACTATTTCATTTAGAGTGTTTTCAGCTTGTTTATTTTCATCTAATAATATGGTAGGTTGTTGCTTCAAACAATGGTAAACAAATGATTCATTTTAAATTGTGAAAATGAATAATCGCAATTACTACTTTTGTCATAATCATGCATCACTAATTATTAGTATATATGAATAACAAAATAGTAGTAGTATTAGTAAGTTATTATTGTTCATATTTATACGTGAATGTGAATGACACATATCTATGTATTTTTATTACGTTTATGTAGTTGCATTAGTTTGCAATGTTTTTGTTGCTAACAATGTAGATTTATTATGTAAAGTGCTTTGAGAAGCTACTTTTAAAGATGCTTTAAAAAACAGTTTTTATTAGCACTATTATTGTATTATATTATATTATATTATATTATATTATATTATATTATATTATATTATATTATATTATATTATATTATAAACTGGTATTTACTTTTTATGAATTAAGTTTAATAAATATTTTTATATCATCATTACATTATTATATCACATTTCTGTATTATATATTATACACCTACACTATTGTTATTATTAATAAATTATTTTGTTATAATAAAAATAAAAATAGGAGTAGGTTAAAAACAGCAATGTAGTTTTAGATGCAATATTTAGTATGTCACTCAGAAAAAAGCTGCTCAGATGTTGGTGTTCGAAGTGGGAAGTGAAGATAAGTGAAAATGTTTACCTCTGGAATTGATTTAACAAAACGGATTCCATCGTTTGCTCCTTTGATTTTGGCCAGACAGTCACTGAAGTAATCCCAGTAGTCTTTTCTGGATCCCAGAAATGTTGTTTTCTCTTTCTGGTCAAACTGAGCAACATAATAATAACATAACTTTCAGAAAAATGACTGTGAAACATCTTAAAAACAGACTCAAAGAAGTTTCAATGGAAAATGTTCAAGGCCTTTAGGGACAGCATGGGTCTCATCTTGCATGATTAGAGAGTTGGAGTACATCCATAGCCCACTTCACACTTGGTATTAGCATCCGTTGCAGCTGATCAGATCCCAAGTTGTCGGCAGAGACATTGTCATTTACACCTGATATTACCATGCATCTCCTGTGATCACTTGTGGTTGGGTTTAATCAAAGCAAGGTTTCCCATTCTGTGACTAAATACGTCTGGCACATCATACACAAAAATTAAAGCACCAGAAATTAAAAAAATAAAGCACTTTTGTTACCTAATCTCAGTGAAATTCTTCATTACTGCAAAAAAATATGTCCTTCCTTTTTTTGTCTTGTTTTCCAGTAGAAATATCTATAGATGATTTAATCAAGATGCATTTCTGTGAGAAGCAAAATAACAAATAAGAAGTCTTGTTTTCAGCAAAACTACAAAAAAAAGTGAGTTCCTGATTAAAACAAGAAAATGTGGGATTGCAAATTTATAAAATGTTAAATGAAAAAGTTATATACATTGTGAGGTAAAAAGGATGACACTTCTAAAAGATCAAATCAGGAAGCTCAGATGTCTTGCTAATGACCTCTTCCTGACCGAAGCTCAAAACACAGCTGTGCCTTTGTGTCTATGATAATGTGAAGGTATCAGCGACACGGTCAAGCACCTCTGTATTTAAATGACACTGTTATGCTGATAAGACCAAAGATGGGAAAATGGCCAGTATTTGGCGGATCCCTGTATTCAATTTGGATGCTTTGTTTAAATTGTATCCACCTCTACTGTATGTATCCCTCCCACTTGAATGTATAAAATCTCAAAAGTATCATTGCTTTGGTGAGACTTGGATTACTGCAGCAACGCACAGTGAGTCCTCCATAAAGAGGAACTTCTGTGTGAAAGATATCCCAATGTCCCCTGGTCTTCGCTTCTGAGTTTCCAACAAAAACATTATCGTCAGTGGGTTCAAAACAAAATCAA
The DNA here is from genome assembly GCF_003368295.1 of Carassius auratus. Lineage (NCBI taxonomy): Eukaryota > Metazoa > Chordata > Actinopteri > Cypriniformes > Cyprinidae > Carassius > Carassius auratus. The sequence goes on along the minus strand of NC_039265.1, from coordinate 10,974,718 downwards.
AGGGGAAACATGTTTTCATAACCCACTGAACGATATTCTTGTTCAATCTTTCCAAGACATTTTACATTTGCACCAGTAAATATATCTGAATTTAAGGATGTTTGTATATTTCTATAAAAAAAAAAAAAAATACTAAAGAAGATTTCTTTTTCCAAAGTGTGCAACATTTAATGCCATGACTTCCTGCTCTGATTCAGGGCCCTTTTAAGGCCTTCATTTGTGAAAGTGCAACTTAAGACACTGTCATATGACCTGAACTTTATTTTATTTAATTTTTACACTTTTTTTTTAGTTTAAACCCACACATATCAGTGTAAGTTTAAAATCCTTATTTTAGCAAAACATTCGATTGTCAGGTGAGTATGCAGTACTGTTTTGTTATATATGCAATATGCAATGTAATCACACACATTTCTGTCTACTTTACACCTGTTTTCTGTGTCTATGCGTCTCTGACCTGAAGCAGGTACTCCAGTTTGTAGGAGAACTTGTGCAGACTGGAGCTGTCATCTGTAATGGGCTCGCCGTTCTCCTTATACTCCTTTGTCAGTTCTGATACAGCATCTATAAAGAAAGATCATGAGAATGAAGCACATCAAAAATACCTAAATCACATTTTAAAACAATTTCAGAGGGATATACTGTAGTTAACAATGATCACAGGCAACAAAACAAAACTTTATAGTAATTTTTCAAGGGTTTAAGAACTGCTTTTCATCCACCTCAGGAACTGAAACGGCACGCATTAGGGTTGAACTCTGACACGCAGGTCTCTCTCGTTATGCACTTCTCTTTCCCCCATGTTGAAAACCAGCACCCTGAGAATTACAATTGCTGGTGCTCCACCAAGGTCCACCGTTTTTCATTTTACTCTCTAAACAATAGCTTTGCCTCTCTCATTAAGGGCAATGCACATCCGTACCATGCAGATCTCTGATAATCCGTTGGATCTGACCCTCCCCGACTGCAGCACCAGCGGCCATGGTGTGACTAGCTTCCTGCCAACGGGGTCACGAGGTCATCTGTAGTCTGCTGAGTAAAAGAATCACAGTGACAACAGATAACTCACATTTGACATGCACATTTATATTTATTTATAGAGAAGAAGCACGATACATCGGTCACATTGGTGATTTTAAGTGGCATCGCCTTTTGTCCTCTCCCATTAGAATCCACTGACATATTTGTTTAGAACTGTTTTTGCTTGTAAACTGTGCATGATCTATGCTTTTCACTAGATGAAGCAATGTTATGGATAGAGGACTTGCATTTCATCCGGAAGCAATGTTTTGAAGTTGAAAACGGCTTAACGATGGATTTGTTTCTTACAAACACAGCTTTTTACTTCACAAGATGTTTACTGATGGACTTGAATCATGTGGATTATTGTGATGTTTTTATCAGATGTTTGGATTCTGAGGGCACCCATTTGAGTGAAATATTCCTTTAAATCAAGCATCATTATTAGTGCTTATACTTAAGTCTGATTGTACATTTATAATGTTTTAAAGTCAAGTTTAGCGTTTCCATGCATGAATTACCTATTTTTAAAATTGTACAGATAAATAATATCGCTGGTTAAATTGGTTTTCGGCTATAATCAGGCTCATTGGTTCAATTCACAAGGCCACAAATAAGGATCTCAGTATTTCTCTCTTATGATAACCAACAATTTAGCATACAAATAACTATAGTTAAGGCCAAAGTGTCTTCTTTCTCATTACAAGTAAGCAATGTGCAACATCAGTTAGTAACAGCAATGGTGACAGGACAAAAACTGGAGTGAATGCTTAAATACAAAGGGATGTCATCTATCAGATGTCTTGAAAGTCTGTGGTAAACTAAGAATCTTGTTAAGCAGATACCGGGGTATCTGGCATCTGGTGATAAAAAAAGAAATACAGGAACTACAAGGAATTACTAAAAATGTATCAATTGCAAGCTAAAGATAATTTTAAATATGGTAGGGCAAACCTATTTCTCTAATCTATTTTAATAGTTGGTCTATACAGTGGTTTAGTAACGATTCTGAGGAACAAAAATACTAAAACTTTAAATTGTGTTGACCGTGCTGATTCTATATATAGCCTACTTAGAGAGCTAGATAGACAGATAGATATAAATGTATTAACTACACTAGTTCTTTTTAAATAGTGAAATTACATTCACTGCGTCTACTGTTTGTTTCTGAGAATTTATGACTAACTAACTTAATTATAAATATCAAGATTCAAAAAGATCACATATATGGCATCTAAACCATCAGAGTGGTACAGAAAGACCTCTGAGAGAAACAATAACATGCATATTTACTGTACTGTTCGATTAACGTTACACAACAACACTAGAAACAGCTGTTTTTAAATGTAAACAAAGAGAGTCGGCGTTCTCTCACATATTATTCCTTTGAGTTTTTAATTCAAATGAAAGAGAACGAGTTTTTGGAACAGCCTTTTGTTGCCATAGAAACTAGATTTAAATAATATATATATATATATATAATAATAATAACGAACAACTGTATAAAAGTTCAGTCAAGAATTCAAAGGGCTCAACAGCCCGTCACGCACAGGATGACATGTCCAGATAAACGCGGTTTTAGACTGAAGTTAGCATGTATGTACAACAGTGGGGAAGTGTGATAAATGTCTTGAAAGTGAAAAATAAGAAGCGAACATACTTTAGCTTTCGTAAGGATCCGAAAGGTCCTCTTTTAGTTTACATCGTCACAGTAATGTGATGTGTCGTTCTTGAACGATTCGTTCATTTTGAACAAATCTTTAATGTGACTCGGGAAGAACGAGTCGTCTCGGGGGGTGATTCGTTCAGTCGCGCATGCGCAATAATCTATAGGTTCTGTTCGCTAGTAGTAATTCACCTGTGTCAATCAATGCAGTCTGAGCCGAAAAGATAATTGATTAGTTCATCGTTCGGGTATATCCATAGACAGTAAAATAAATGGACACAGCGACCCCACTGGATTCAACGGAGACAAGTGAAGTCAATTAGAAGCACGCACTTCCTGGGGGTCGAGCGTACTGCGCAGACTCAAACTGATCTTGATGACGTAGATGTCACGTGAGATACCTGACAATTGTAAGTCTTCTATTAGCTGTGCCAAGAGAAATCTAAATCACCCACCGAATCTTGCATTAAACCCTGCCCCCTGCATTATAATGCAAAAATAATGTCTGTCTATTATGGTGTGGTACAGTTGTGTTGCAGACTGGGTTTGGAGGGCAACTCTGTGCCAAAAAGTCCATGACCACTTTTTGGCCCAAGTCCGCCCCTGTAAGCAGATAAAATCAGCTTTCAGTTGCAAAAACCGAGGTTACTAAATAACCATAGCAACTTTCTCTCTGAACATAACCTGCTCCAGAGTATGTTCTGTTTCGGGGTTATCTTACTTCAGCGCCATCATGCGTGACCTGCTGACCAGAGTTCAGTGAGCGTGGCAGATTACTGATAAAGATTGGAGATATGAACCAAAATGCACATGGCCTTCGAACAGAAAAAAAAGAACGAAGTATATGGCATACTTTTTCTTACCCTTCATGCCCTTGTGCATACTATCCACCCTATCTGCCCTAAGTAGTATTAAATTGTCCAATATCACAGAATTTAGAATGTGTAGCATGCACACTGGGATACAGACTTAGCATCAGTTTCCGTTGGTACATAGCATTGTTGAGAATGTTTTGTAAGCCTCTTACTCTGGGTTGAATGAACTTACTCCTGGATGTGATTTTGGAAACAACATACCTCAAGTAAGCAAGGTTTGGGTTAACAGCTGGTATGTTAACCAACAGTTCAGGGTTTAACAGATGGTAAGTTAAAGGTATACTCCACCCCAAAATGAAAATTTTGTCATTTAGTCATTAACTTACCCCCATGTCGTTCCAAGCTTAGTTAGTCTACAAAACACAATTTAAGATATTTTGGATGAAAACCGGGAGGCTTGTAACTGTCCCATAAACTGCCAAGTAAATTACACTGTTAAGGTCCAGAAAAGTATGAAAGACGTCATCATATTAGTCCATCTGCATTAGTCTCCATCTTGGAGAATATGAGTTTAAGGCAGGCAGCTTACGCTATTTAGCAAAAACAGCACTTTATTCGAAAAATGTTCTATGCGATATTCCAGTTTTGCGCATATGTTTAATTCAAATCTTTGGATGGAAACATATGGCCTAGCTATTGTTTATACTCAAACAGCAACATTATATACTACTTAAAAAAATCTGTCAACCACCCCTTTAAAACATGTGGACAATTCAGTTAATTGAATGTTGTTAAACTGAATGTACAAAGCAAACTGTTAGCTGAAAAAAAAAAAACACTGGAAAAAGAATGAGTGATTTATCTGTCAATCAGATGAGGTGAAGGTTGCATTCGTTACTACAGCAACAGAAATATCATTGGTCCAATTCATTTTTTATATTAATATAAAATGATGTAAAGCCTCATTAAAACACCCAGTACTCTGAGGCTAACATAAAAAGATCTTTATTAATTTGGAGAATGCTGGCTACCATAGTTAATAATACCATTACTTATATTGGCTACAATAGCAATGGATGACTTGAAATTGTGCTAAAAAGACGGTCATGAATGTTAAACAATATTGACAACGCCATTGTCTGCTGTTATGCCCCACCAATGTTAAAATCATACCTACAGACAGGGTTTGACAAGAACACCAACCCACCAAATGCGGGTGGATTTTGCTCGTGGCGGGTAACACAGTGACTCCAACTAGCCACTTTGGCTGGTTGAATAATTGTAGTGTTTTTAAAAGGCATCTGAAATAAGCCATATTGTAGTGTGACACTACGACTCCCATGAGTAGCCTATTACCTGCACACTGGTGATGCGAGGGTCAGGGTTTTTTCCAACCCGCGGATCCTGCTTTTATGAAAATAATTTGCCCGCACCGCAAATAAAGTAAAATTTCCTTACCCGACCCGCAGGTTATGAGGCAACCTTTTATAATTCAGCTATCGAACTGCCCAGCTATTTCATTTCAGCACCGCATTTCAGACATGCGCGCCGAATGAGGATTAGCGCGTGTAGCCAATGAAGTCCACAAACAGACGTACATCGTCTGCAGATATAAGGTATTTCATTGCACTTTAACAAGTAATCTGAATGGCCTATATACTGTATGTGCAATATTTTAAACGAGCCCTCGCTAACTGAGTTTAATGCCACAGTTATGTTAGAATGCCTCCCACTCATGTTTCTGTAGCGGTGCGTCGAGTTTGTCATGAAGTGCACAGTCCGGAGTGCTGTATGACTGATGCATCAGTTCAATTCACCTTTATTCCAAATGACTTACCTGTTTTGAATTGCTTACGTTATATTTAATGTGTTTGTTTATGCCCCATACTGGAGTTAAACTGTTGGACTTCAAATCTACTATTGATTTTCACCGTTATGCTATGACTAGAACAAAGAGAATTTGGAAAATCAAAAAAGTTAATGTCAAGCCCTGCCTACAGTGTACAGTAGTGAAGTGTGAAAGTGCCATACAGCCAAGTATGGTGACCCATACTCAGAATTCGTGCTCTGCTTTTAACCCATTCAAAGTGCACACACACAGCAATGAACACACACACACACTGTGAAAACACACCCGGAGCAGTGGGAGCAGTTGGGGTTCAGTGCCTTGCTCAAGGGCACCTAAGTCGTGGTATTGAAGGTGGAGAGAGCACTGTACATACACTCCCCCCACCCACAATTCCGTCCGGCCTGAGACTCAAAGTCACAACCCTTCGATTAAAAGTCTGACTGACTGTAGCTGTCTTATAACAGAAAGAGGAACTGAATCTTCTGTCAGTATAAATTTGAACAATTTAAACTTATCTTCCACTTCTCTGATCAGCTGTCAACTAGACAAGAAGAAAGAACTTAAAAAATTTGTGGGGGTTTTATATATTTCATATCAGACGGGTTTGATCCCATTTAGTTAGAGATGAGACAGTTTATTGTCTTGTAAACCATCCCTGAAAGAAGCAGGTAAGAACTAAATATTTAGTCAACTAATTTAGTATATTCACACAGTAATAAATGTAGATACATTGATTAATAACTGATAATTAATTACTGATTAACTAACATTTTTCTTTTTTTGTCTAAATAAAAAGGCAGATTTGTTCTGGAGCATATTCTAAACAGAAAATGTTGAAAGGGAACAAAGAACCGACTCTGATCTGGTAGTTTCCAACTGCAGACAACATGACTGATGAGAATACAACATACGACTATGTCACAGAATATGATGACCAACTGTGTCGCAAAGAGCAGATGGTAAAAATTGGATCCATTATTATTCCAATTTTTTTCACAGCAGTGGTTGTATTGAGCTGCATTGGTAACATCCTCGTTTTGATAATCCTTGCACTCTATGAGAGCATCAAACCCCTGACCAATTTCTTCATCCTCAATTTAGCCGTGTCAGATCTGCTGTTCACTATTGGACTTCCATTCTGGGCCTCGTACTATGTCCGGGGTTGGACATTTGGAGATGCTGGCTGTAAAGCTGTGAAGTTCTTCTTCTATTTGGGCTTTTACAGCAGCGTGTTGTTCTTGACTCTAATGACCGTTCAGCGTTACATGGCAGTGGTTCATCCTCTGTCCGACTGGGAGAGATCCAGAGGCCTTTCTTTATCTCCTTATATCGTTTGGATCCTGAGTTTAACGGTTGCACTGCTCGGTTCACTTCAAAGTGAAGTCATGATAGAATCTGGCAGCCTATACTGTGAATATGGCAGCATTGAATGGAAAACCAGCATTGCTTATTTTCAAAATGTTTTTTTCTTCATTGGATTTGTAATCATGGGTTACTGCTATGGCAGAATGCTTCGGACGATCTCAAAATCACGGACTAAGAAGAAACACAAGACTGTTAGACTAATATTCTCCATCGCAATGGTGTTTTTTATCGGTTGGGCTCCATATAACATAGTCGTGTTCCTAAGATCTTTGGCCATCCCTCCATTGACAGACTGTGAAGTAAGCAAAAGACTTGACTACGCATATTATGCTTGCCGAATGATAGCCTTCTCCCACTGTTGCTTGAACCCTGTGTTTTATGTTTTTGTTGGCGTAAAATTCAGGAATCATCTAAAAATGATTCTGCAGAAGCTCATTCAAAAAAAAAAAAAACTCCAAGCCACAGAGGGAAAAATGCAGTCGCAGGGTTCAATTTACTGAGAGAAAACTCAAGTACTTTTACCAATTGCAGCGAACCAACTTATTTGGAGTGTTAAAATACTGTTTGAATGATGTACATAGAGATGCTGTTGTAATTTTTTTATTATTATTATTGTTAATATGCTGGAATTGATTATTACAACCTGATCTGCTTGATTAAAATTCAAATAAAGTGCCATTTTGCAGGAGAATTCCCTGCTTTATCAAGCATTCAGTTGTAAATTATAATCAGTTTTCTTATTTTTGTGGTTAAAGTTCTCATTTTTTTCTATGTAAAAATAGCTTAAAGTAAGTAATGGAAGAACCAACAAATGTGTAGTCATTAATGAAGAAACAATTTCTACACTAAACTAAATTAAATCGATTTACCTTCTTGCATGTACTACCAGTGTTGGGCAAGTTACTTTTAAAAAGTAATTAGTTACAGTTACTAGTTACTTCTTCCAAAAAGTAACTAAATTAGTAACTCAGTTACAAATTTTTAAAGTAACTAGTTACTTAAGAAAGTAACTATTGCGTTACTTTCAAGTAAAATTAAATTTTAAATGCTCAAACGTGACCCCACCTCTACCCCTCTTTAAAGGAACTTAAAATACATGTGCATGTTCAATTATTTATGATAAATCTGAATATTATAATGAAATGGACACTTAATACAATACATTATTAACAGAAACATGAAACATTGTACACACATCTAAAAAAAAAAGTTGCTGTGGGACAAAGTGAGACTAGCCTCCAATCAAATGGCATGTATGTAGATATTATGTTTATATAGTGGATCAATGCAAATAACAAGATAGATTTTTGGGAACTTTTGATATTTCCTTTTATTGTTTCTTTAATTTCTTGAAGGAAAAAGTAATGTATATACTTCTATTTAGAGAAGGCTACTTTTGGATTATTTGGGCTCGTCGCCATACCTGTCTCTCGTTGACTGACTGGCTTGTGTTGTTCGTTGTGTGTCCTGTCCTGTCCGATGATGGGTCGTTCGCGAATGAGCGTTAGTGATGATGGATCGAGTCGTTCGCGAATGAGCTTTTGATGAGTCGTTCGCGATTCGCGAATGAGCCGACTCTAAGAGCCGGCTTTTTTAGTTGAACTTCGGGAGCTGGCTCGCATATCTGAAGAGCCAACTCTATTTTTTCAAATTTAGCCTATAGAAATTAAATAATTATGAAATAAAAATTGAAATATTATAGTCAAAGTCATTTAAAGAGCCGTTTGTGAGCCAAAGAGCCGGCTCTTTTCAGTGAGCTGAGTCAAAAGAGCCGAATTCCCATCACTACTATGCGTGCTTTCGAAAACCCGCCCAACTCTACCTCTGATTGGCTTACAATGAAATTTTACTCTACCTCAGCCAATCGTCAGCATTTATGCGCTTGTCTCGTGCTCTGCCCACTAACCAAGGAAGAACAGTAGAGATCTAGTTGGTCTGATGAATAAAAAAAAAACAGCTTCATCATCAGTTATAGTAACGCGCCGCATTTTTTGGCAGTAACGGTAACGGCGTAATTAAGATGAGAAGAGTAATCAATTAGATTACTCGTTACTGGAAAAAGTAATGCCGTTAGTAACGCCGTTATTTATAACGCCGTTATTCCCATCACTGTGTACTACTGTATGACTTTCATGTTTATGTCACTGCCTGTACGGTTTGTTAAATGGATAATGCAGAGTAGATAAACTGCATGAGCATGAAGTATGAGTCCAGTTATAAACCATCTGCTATTACGCACTCTTAAAAATAAAGGTTTATTGGCATCTGTAGTAGTGAACAACCTTTAGTATCCATTGAATCTTTTCATTAAAGAAAAGATTCTTTCGAATGATAAAAATATAGATTATACAAATATTCTTCAAACTAGGAAGGAATTGTTCACTTATTAACGGTTCTTTGGAGAACCAAAAATGGTTCTTCAATGACATTGCTGCAAAAAAAAAAAAAAAATTTAGATTTTTAAGAGTGTGGTCAGTTTTGTGGTTAAAAATGACTATTAACATTTGTTTTACATCAAAATGGTTGTTTATGATACCAGATATGGTTCTTCAGTTTGTAAAAATAGCAGAACCTTTTTTGGGTGTTAAATAATAAATTTTTATAAGGTTCCGTTCCATAAAGAACCATGCTTTGAGAGTGTTGTATAGAAATGGTGCTATGAAGAATATTTAAGTCTGTCATGTATTTTAGTGTAATTGAGTGCCAGTTTCTTTCTGCAGATGATGAGGTTGTGTGGAGTGACATCATCTGAAAAATATGTCTTTGTGTGTAATCATTGGATAACTTTGATGTTTTGTGTCACTGGGCATACAGAAACCCAAGAAATAGCTAACATAAAATTGAGTATTAATATCTGTCATTTACTCACTTAGTGGAGAAGAAGAGAGAAGTATCACTGACTGAATGGAGTTGATCACACTTACTGTACATTTTCTGTTTAACAAAATAAAAAGAGACATGACTGATATTTGATACCAGTTACAAGTTGACATTTGTAGTCTGTCTAGCTCTAGCTGGATGGTTGAGCTCCAGAAAATCAATAATGAGGTGGTTTTGAAATAATTTTTGACAGTTACAGATTTAAAAAGCCAAAAGGCATGGAAAAGAACCCTACAGTCTAACGCACACAAAATCATGGCTCTTCAGGACAATATGGTTCTAAATAGAACTGTTACTAAGTGTAAAGAACCTCTTTTTAGAGTGTATTTATCAGTGGAATAATTACCCTTCTCAACTTACAGCAGGGTAAATCAACAGTCAGAAATGAATTCGCATCCACAGAATCACATATTAGGCACCAAAGCTATGCAAGTTTTACATCCAATCAGGTTTATATCCTCAGAAATTCTGCCTCAAGTTACTGAAGATGCTCTTTCTGTTTTCCAGCAAAGGAATTAGTGGGAAACACAAGTGTAAAATGTAAAATAAACCATACTGTCTATAAATCTGAATGAACAATGTTTAACTTTGTGATGACTTATCTAAAATGGAAAAAAAATTGTTAAATGTTTCCTTCTGTTTCTTGTCATTATTTCTGACATTTGCAAAAAAAGTGTTCTTCTTTTTTTGTCCTTAAGTTCTCAGTTTTGCATATAAAAGTATAACTGAAAGTACGTAATGAACCCCACTAACAAATGCTTAGTCATTACTGCAGAGAAGAACAGACACATTTGACAGTCTTTGGGTCTTTTGCTCATGAGGAAGCAGGTGATTTTTCTATGGTATAGCGCAGTTTTTATTTTTTGCATATTTGTCACACTTAAAAGATTTGGATCATCAAACCTAATTTAATATTACACAAAAATAATGCAAGTAAATACAAAATGGAGTTTTTATATGATGATTTAATTTATTAAGGAATAAAAGCTGTCCAAATCTACCTGGCCCTACATGTAAAATTAATTGCCCCCTCTGGTTAAATCATGTAAGGACTGTGATTAACCACATTATTTTAGAAAGCTGAGTTAATTTTCACTAGCCACACACAGGCATGATTACTGACCTGTTAAATCAAGAAATCACTTAAATAAAACCTGTCTGATAAAGTGAAGCATGCTTAAAGAGCAACACATCATGCCACCATCTAATTAGAAATATAGTTGACATGTATCAGTCTGGAAAGGGTTATAAAGTCATTTCTAAGGCTTTGGGGCTCCAGTGAACCACGGTCAAAGCCATTATCTACAAACAGAGAAAACTTGGAACAGTGGTGAACCTTCCCAGGTGAGGCTGGCCAACCAAAATTACTCCAAGAGTGCAACGATTACTCATCCAGGAGGTATGAAAGAACCCACATCTAAAGAACTGCAGGCCTCACTCGCCTCAATTAAGTTCAGTGTTCATGATTCAACAATAAGAAAGAGAATGGGCCAAAACAGCATCCATGGGAGAGGTCCAAGACAAAATTGAGACATAAGTTGAACTTTTTGGAAGGTGTGTGTCCCGTTAACATCTGATGTAAAACCAACACAGGATTTCATAATCAGAAGATCATGCCAGAAGTCAAACATGGTGATGGTAGTGTGATGGTCTTAGGCTGCTTTGCAGCTTCAGGATCTGGACGACTTGCCATAATTAATGGAACTATGAATTCTGCTCTAATAGTTAGAATGTCCGGCCGTTAGTTTGTGACCTCAAGCTCAAGCGCACTTGGGTTATGCAGCAGGATAATGAGCCCAAACACAGCAGCTACTCCACCTCTGAATGGCTCAAGAAAAACTATATTAAGGTTTGGAGTGACCAAATCAAAGTCCGGACTTAAATCTGATTTAGATGCTCTGGCATGACCTTAAACAGTCCATTTATGCTATAAAAACCCTCCAATGTGGCTGAATTAAAACAATTCTACAAAATAGAGTGGGCCAAAATTCCTCAGGGATGTGAAAGACTCATTGCCAGTTATCAGAAACGCTTGATTGCAGATGTTGCTGCCAAGGGTGGCACAACCAAGTATTAGATTTTAGGGGGCAATTACTTTTTCACGTAGTGCTAGGCAGGTTCGGACAGCTTTTTGCCCTTAATAAATGAAATCATTATTTTATAACTGAATTTTATTTTTACTCGAGTTATCTTTGTGTTATTAAAAAAATTGTTTAATGATCTGAATCTTTTAAATGTGACGTTAAAAAAATAAAAAATAAACTTTTTCACAGCACTGTATTTGTTGACTAGTCTGACGTTACAAAATTTTCTAAGCAGAGCACTTGGTGTAAAGATCTCAAAGCCACTTCAGCTTCCTCTGTGCATGAGAAATGACGATTTAGAGTTTGAGGTTTGAGGTCACATTTATTTGCTTCCCCATCATATAAACATCACTCAGAAATCACAAAAACAATAATGCTGTTTTTTTTTTTGATTCATTGATTGGGTACGTTTTTACAACTTGCAGTTACTAATAGTTGATCTATTAACGGTTCCTGAAATTCCAGTTCATTTTATACTAGAGATTGTGGTTGTCTGCAGTGATCAGTTAATGAGCTGTTCTGATCATCACTGTACTCTGTAAGATTTAAGTTAATTCAGGTAAGTCATTTCATTTGAATATGTTATTCAAGTTACATTCATTGCTATAACTTATTTTCTCCTCTGATGAAAAGACAGAGATTTTATTAATCTCTTTCCATAAACATCCTCTATACTTTTACAAATTATTTTTAGAAGTAAAAACTGTTTTACAAGAAAATTTGATTTTTGCTTTTCTACCAAAAAAAAAAAAAAACATTTTTAATTTAGTTTGGAACTTGATGTTTCTTCTGAGGAAAATATATAGATTTTTTTTTTCTATATACACTGCAAAAAAATACCAAGATTGTATTTCTGCATACAAATGTAATGTTTTATTTGTTGTCCTACTTGCCATTTCTTTGTAATTATTTCAGAAAATTACAAGCATTTTAAAGCTGTGTTTTTTCTGTGTTCAAAGAGCAAAGAATTAAACCAGAACAAATCAAAACATGACTGATGAGAACACAACATACGACTATGTCACAGAATATGAAGCCCTGTTGTGTCGCAAAGAGGTTGGGGTGAAAGACGCATCTATTCCACTCCTTTTCATTTCAGTGGTTGTGTTGAGCTGCATCCGTGACATCCTTTTTCTGGTTTTCCTTGCACTCCATGAGAACCTTAGATCCCTGACCAGTGTTTTTTTCCTCAATTTAGCTGTGTCAAATCTGCTGTTCACGTTTGGACTTCTGTTTCATGTCTCATACTACTGGGGTTGGACATTTGGAGAGGCTTACTGTAAAGCTGAGAAGCTCCTCTTCTATTTGGGCTTTTACAGCAGCGTGTTGTTCTTGACTCTAATGACAGTTCAGCGTTACATGGCAGTGGTTCATTCTCTGACCGACTGGGAGAGATGCAGAGGCCTTTTAATCTCTCCTTTTATCGTTTGGATTCTGAGTTTAACGGTTGCACTGCTCGGTTCACTTCAAAGTGAAGTCATGATAGAATCTGGCAGCCTATACTGTGAATATGGCAGCATTGAATGGAAAACCGGCATTGCTTATTTTCAAAATGCTTTTTTCTTCATTGCATTTGTGATAATAGGTTACTGCTATGGCAGAATGCATCAGACGATCACAAAATCACGGACTAATAACAGACACAAGACTGTTAGACTAATATTTTTTATTGTGCTGGTGTTTTTTATCGGTTGGGCTCCATATAACATTGTCATGTTCTTAAAATCTTTGACCTTCTCTCCATTCACAGACTGTGAAGTAAGCATAAGACTGGACCATGCCAAATATTATGCATGCCGAATTTTAGCTGTTACACAGTGTTTTGTGCACACTGTTGTGTTTTTAGTTTTTGCAGATGGAAGGTTCCGCAATAGTTTATGAGCAATTCCAAGGAAGTTTTGTGTAAACATTTAAAAGGATAGTTCTTCCAAAAATGAAAATTCTGTCATTACTTGTTCTAAACCCGTACAACCTCATTTTCACAGCACAAATTAAGATATTTTTGATGCATTCTGAGCGCTCTCTGACCCTCTCATAGACAGCAAATTACAATGGTCAAGGTCCAGAAACATAGCAAAGAGATCGGTAAAATTACCCATGTGACATCAGGGGTTCAACTGTAATTTTACAAGCTATAGGAGAATACTTTTTGTATGCAAAGAAAACAAAAATAACTCAAAGGAGATGGATTGTTGTATAAAGTTATTTTTATTTTCTTTGCATACAAAAAGTAATAATGCTGTCTCTAAATCTGAATGAGCTAAATATTTAGCTAACATATAACTTGACTGATACCTTAAAAATTATTTCAAAGTTGCAAATGAAACAAAGATTAGTACAAATACTATTTCAATCTTCTGTTTGGAATTTTACTCACTAAATACTTTCCATTTCTTTGAAATTGTGAAATTCACCAATTGTTTCCTAGATTTCTGTCTGATAAATCCTACTAAATTTTTCCCAGTATAATACAATTAATGTTAAGGCCTCAGATCAAATTTGATGTAAAAAAAAATTGCTAATAAAACTGACATCCAAAACTTGACATGAGGCTGATTTGATGTAAATTGAACATCAAACATATTGCCTAAATATTTCAGTGTGGGATTAACTTCCTATTTTCACCCAATTACCACTAGAAGACTTTGCTGTTAAATATGAATTTAAAATGTTGTTACAAAATCTTGATCAGATCTTCACTAAAATTTGACATCAAATTGATTTCAAAGTACCTGCTGGGAATAGCAATTGTGGCTGCAACCCAAATAGCTATGACTTTTGATTGCAAAATTAGTTTTCTTGAAAAATGTAATTACATATAACTCTTATGAAGCTAGAAGACACATAATGTATGACATTCCTTGGGTCTTGCTGTTGAGAAAGCAAGTACTTTCTTGTTGTATTTGTTGCTTCGTCTGTCATAAAAAATGGTTTAAGCAGAGTATTTACTTCTATAGAACACAAAACCACTTCAGCTTCCTCTGAACATGTGAAATAAAATATTTAGAGTCTGAGGTTTGAGGGGGATGTACTTACCCAACAAAGACAGATTTACAAATAACCTGCCTGATTTATCTCAACTGCTATGTGTACCCAAAAATACACATGAACTACACAAAATAAGTGGCAACATGGGCACTATTTTCTGTAATACATTAGAAGCCATGCCCCCATCAAATTAAAAAGGTTAGAGAAAAACGTACTGTGCCATGGCATAACAATAATACTCACTCTCTCAAGAAAGAAACTTGTAGTCTTGAACGCAAATGGAGAAAAATTCTAAAGTTTTTAGAACTGTGTGGACAAAACAACATGTCCTGCTATAAACAGCTCTAAAAACTGACATGGCAGAGCATATCCACAAACTCATTGAAAGTAACCAAAACAATCCAAGGTTTTTATTTAGCACAGTGGCTAAATAAACAAATTACCAGACGCCACCTGATTCAAATATTCCATCAACATTTAATAGTAATGACTTTATGAATTCTTCTGATAAAATAGATAAGATCAGAAATACAATAACAAATGAAGATTATACAGCGTCTAACACTTCAGTTTCATCCATCGCACCCAAAGAGTGAAAGTGCCATACAGCCAAGTATGGTGACCCATACTCAGAATTCGTGCTCTGCTTTTAACCCAAGTGTACACACACAGCAGTGAACACGCACGCACGTACACACACGTACACACACACACACACACACACACACACACACACACACACACAGCAGTGGGCAGCCATTTATGCTGCGGCGCCTGGGGTTCAGTGTCTTGCTCAAGGTCACCTCAGTCGTGGTATTGAAGGTGGCGAGAGCACTGTACATGCACTCCCCCCAACCTACAATTCCTGCCAGCCCGAGACTTGAACTCACAACCCTCCGATTCTAAGTCCAACTCTCTAACCATTAGGCCTTAAATAAAATAACCATAAATAAACTTCTAAACCAACAACATGTTTAGCTTTTATCCAAAGCAACTTACAATTGCTATATATGTCAGAGGTCGCACGCCTCTGGAGCAACTAGGGGTTAAGCGTCTTGCTCAGGGACACATTGGTGTCTCACAGTGGATTCTATCCGGGGTCTCTCACACAAAGGCATGTGTCTTATTCACTGCGCCAACACCACCCCATCATTATTATTAGATCCTGTACCCACTATACTGAAGGAGTTGTTACCTGTAGTAGAAGAACTGCTTCTCAATATCGTTATTTTTAGGTCACATCCCAAAACCATTCAAGCTGGCGGTTATTAAGCCTCTTATAAAGAAACCACAGCTAGATCCTAGTGAACTGGCAAATTATAGGCCTATTTCAAACTAAAATTTTGGAAAAGTTGTGTCTGCTTAATTATGTTTAATCCTGCAAAAAAATTATCGTATGTTGTTTCTAGTTGATTTTAATATACATCTTTGCTGCCCGGGGCGTCCTTTGGTTGCTGAGTTTTGTAATTACTTGGACTCGTTCTGCTTTTCTCAACATATAAATCAAGCAACTCATGTTCTTATAATGTCACATGGTTCCGTTGTAGTTGATGTTGTCATTGATGATGCTTCCTTCTCTGATCACAAACCCATTCTTTTTAAGGTTCCTGCTGTTATCTCTGCTACTGGTAATAAGCCTGCTGGTTTTTATTCTCGTTTTATAAGCTCAGTGACTGTTTCTCAGTTCAATGATGACTATCTAGCTAATGCTGTTGAAAAATCTATCTTGCATGCTGCAAAGGCATCCTATGGGTCTGATGATTTGATTTCTCCGTTTTACACAGTTTGTTCTAATATCTTAGATTCTATTGCTCCTTTTAAAGTTAAACAATCTAAGATAAAATCTTTTTATTGGTTGGATGACAATGCTCGCTCTCTTAGACAGGCGTGCCATAAAGCAGAGAGGAGATGGAAGACTGATCATCTTACTGTGTCTCTTGGGATTTTTAAAGATTGTCTGGTTAAGTTTCAGAGTGCTGCTAAGTCAGCAAGATCGAAATATTTTTCAGAACTGATTACCGCGCACACTGTCATAGACCTAGGGTTTTATTATCCACAATAAATTCAGTTTTTAATCCGAAATCCCAGTTCTCTAGGGAGCCATTAGCAGGGCTCTGTGAGAATTTTTTGGGATTTTTTGTTGACAAAGTGTGTGCCATTCACTTATTCGCTTTTACTTCACCGCTCTCAAACCTGTATTTGAACTCACCCTGTAGTCCATTTTTATTTTTCCCGTATGAAAACTAAGGGTGACAGAGCCTTTTCAGTCACTGCTCCCCGTCTGTGGAACCAACTGCCTCTAGACTGCCGCCTTGCATCTTCCATTACCATTTTTAAAACGTATCTTTTCTCCTTAGCATTTTAATTTCACTTCATTGCTGTTTTATTGTATTATCTTGTTTGTTCTTTTCGGTGTTTCCTCTTACTTCAAATTTTATTTTACATTGTTCAGCACTTTGGATAGCTTTGCTATATTTAATGTGCTATATAAATAAAATTTACTTACTATTTCAGTATATAAAAATATTTAAAAAGTTCTAAACCCTAAGTAAATGGGATCCTGCGTAATCTTACTTTGCATTTCACACTGTTCATACTTTGCTTAGGGTTAACAATTAATCCTGGTCATTCATAGTCTGACGTGTCACACTGTACATTCATAAACCCTGGGCTGTTGTTATTATTTGCATTGAATATCATTGTCAACTGTGATGACAAGATAAACACAAAACCACATTTGGTTTTTGACAATTGAAAATGGGTAGGGATACTAAATTTGGACTAGGAGCTGCCTTGAGATAATATCTATGGGATTAAACCATGCAGGGCCTTAAAAAAGAATTTTTCAAAAGAAAAGTTCTTGGGAACTTCAATCATAGATAAATTAAATACTTCTTGAGTTACACATTTTATGATACTCAGGTATATCCTATAAAATTGTTTTGACAGAGAGAAACAAAATACATTTCTAGTTTCAGCATTACTTATTCCTCAGACATTTTGCTTTAAATAGAATCAGCTGCATGTAAAGTGACATTTGGTTTTCAAGCACTGAAAAAAAGGTCATATCCAACAATCTGAAAATGGAGCCTCATTGAGTTGCTCATATCTCTGGGACTGAATGATGCAGGACCTTGAAAATTAAGATAGAATCCAAAATCATGTTGTGATATCTTTAATACTTATTGAGTTATATGCACAGAAACTTTGGAAAAGGACTCAGACAGGCATGTTTAATGCAATTAGGACCTTAAAAATTAATATAAAAGGAAAGTTTGTTGAGACTCAGTGTCTAAAAGGACATTACGATATCTTAAATACCTCTTGAGTTACAGGCATGCAAACTTTGGAGAAACTTTTGAAAAGTGTTGTTTCCCCAGTTTTGAATGGTCACCATTGGCACACTTTACAACAAAGATGGCTAAAGTCAACAGATTTTACTGATAGATCCACCAATCTCTTTGTAAAAATATCATTATGCTGCCATCTTTCTTAAGTAATTTTAACCCCCTGTAATTTGGCTCTGATTCTCTGAATCAAAATTACCATTCTGACCCCCCTCTAAAAAACAGTGATGCCAATGCCAAGTGTAAACACTTTTGGAGCACTTTTTAAACCCTTTTTATAAGGTTCCATAAAGAGCCATGCTTTAAAAGAATAATCTAGAACACTAACAGGGTTATAACGGATGTTTATGTCCATTATGTACTTTGGTGTAACATCAGTTTCGCTCTACAGAGGTCAAGGTTGTGGTGAGTGACAGCATCTGTCTGGGTAGAAATATACATTTGAGTGTAGAGTCACACGTTTAAGTAAATGCAATTATGTTTGCAAAAGCCAAAAGCAGCTACACTCAAAAAAATGATTTTTCAGTTTTGTTCACTTTACCTGAACAATTCATGTTGAATTAATGCCATTTTGGCTATTTTTCAGTTCAACATGATTGTGTCATGTTAAACTGACTTAAAACTGTCACTCATTAGTTTAACATAAAGTTTTCATTTTGAAAGAACGTTTCAATCAAGTACCTCAAAATAAGTTTTACACTTCCCATCATGCTTTGCACAGGACTGGATATGGGGAGAGAAAAAGTTGAAATAAAGTCTTATTTTATGCAGTTTTTAGTAAAATGTGATAATAAGGAGACTTTTTCATGTCTAATGCTCTATTATGTGGGCATTTTAAACAACTTTATATTGGTGTATTTTGTGTCGAGTTAGCATTGTGGTGAAGTGTGGAGCTTGTGGTTGGGTTGAGGACCTGCCAAGTCAGATAAAAATATAAAAATAGGAAAGTTGAGGCCCAATGGTTAGAATCGGATTGGCACTCGAAAAGTTGTGAGTTTGAGTCTTGGGCCGGCAAGAATTGTGGGTGGGGGGAGTGCATATACAGTTCAACTGCCACCCCGGGTGCCGCAGCATAAATGGCTGCCCACTGTTTCAGGTGTGTGCTCACAGTGTGTGTGTGTGTGTTCATTGCTCTGTGTGTGTGCACTTCGGATGGGTTAAATGCAGAGCACAAATTCTGAGTATGGGTCACCATACTTGGCTGAATGCCACGTCACTTGCACTTTTGTCACTTTCAATTACAACAATAAAGGTTTGAAAATGTAACATGTTTTGTCCATTTATTTAATAGAATTAAGAAAATGTAAGGTGCTTATATAAAGCAAGTAACAATAAGTTATTGAAAATGAGTAAAGTTTATGTATTATACAAGCTTAAATCACAGTTCATCAGTTTTCATAAAATGTATTTAATTCATTTACGTTAACTGAACGTGAAAAGGTGAAGCTTAAACAAATATTAACTTTTGCGTTGGATTTATGTGATTACATTGGATGGAAAATTGACATCTAATTGAATTAAATAAGTTTTAACTTTTGTGTTTAAATATTTTTTTGAGTGTAAATGGACAGTTCGCAAGCACTTCAGTGTTAAAACAAAAAGTGGGAAAAAGTAATAGGATAGTTTAAATGTTTTTGTGACTGAAAGGGAAAATTTGTTCACTAGCTTTTATCAAGTAAATGTGACTTAATTCCCCCCATTATAATAGCAAATGACGTAACAAACCAAATGACTATTACTTTTCATTAAAAAACTTGTTTTCTTGGAAAATTTGAGCTCATGTGGCTCTCTTATGAAGCTACACGATAACACACACACACACACATCATTTGGATCTTTTGCTCGTGAGAAAGCAGGTGTTTTTCTTATTTTATTGGTTGCCTCTTAGATCAGTTACGTCAAGTGTAAAGATCACAAAGCCACTTCAGCTTCCTTTCAGCATGTGAGATGAAAGGATTCCGAGTCTGAGGTTTGAGGGAGGATGTATGATATTTATCTATCATACAAACATCTCTCAGAAATCACCAGAACAATAACGCTGCCCTTTTGAGATTCACTAATATGGTACATTCATACAAACTGCAGTTAGCATAGTTGGTTGATCTAAAAAATATATTTCATTTTATACTAGAGATTGTGGTTGTCTGCCGTGATCAGTTAGTGAGTTATGATCATCATTGTGCTCTACAGGATCATCAAGAATTCAGGTAAGTCTTTTATATATTATAGCTAATACACATTTTCCCTAGATACAGTATTAATGTTTGCATAAGGATTGCATTGATGTCATAGGATTGTATTGAGTAGAAGTTTTAAGTAAAACAAAATCAACTGAACCATGTTTTAAAAGAAATCAGCATAACTTAACATTTCTTTGTAATTATTTCTAAACTTTACAAGAAAATTCTAATTAAAAGTACTTTATTTATGTACAAACAGCAAAGACCTGAACCTGGTCTGATCTGTTCTGGCCAGTTTGTGACTGCGGCACAACATGACTGAGGACATTTACAACTACACCGATTACTATGAAGACCAGTTGTGTCGCAAAGAGGAGGTGGTAAAGGTTGGATCTATTGTCATTCCATTCTTTTTCACAGCACTGGTTGTATTGAGCTGCATCGGCAACATCTTCGTTCTGGTTTTCATTGCACTCTGCAAAAAGTTCAGGTGCCTGACCAAAGTCTTCATCCTCAATTTAGCTGTGTCAGATCTGCTGTTCACTATTGGACTTCCATTCTGGGCCTCGTACTATGTCTGGGGTTGGACATTTGGAGATGCTGGCTGTAAAGCTGTGAAGTTTCTCTTCTATTTGGGCTTTTACAGCAGCGTGTTTTTCTTGACTCTAATGACCGTTCAGCGTTACATGGCAGTGGTTCATCCTCTGTCCGACTGGGAGAGATCCAGAGGCCTTTCTTTATCTCCTTATATCGTTTGGATCCTGAGTTTAACGGTTGCACTGCTCGGTTCACTTCAAAGTGAAGTCATGATAGAATCTGGCAGCCTATACTGTGAATATGGCAGCATTAAATGGAAAACCGGCATTGCTTATTTTCAAAATGCTTTTTTCTTCATTGGATTTGTGATCATGGGTTACTGCTGTGGCAGAATGCTTCGGACGATCTCAAAATCACGGACTAAGAAGAAACACAAGGTTAGACTAATATTTTTTATCGTGCTGGTGTTTTTTATCGGTTGGGCTCCATATAACATTGTCATGTTCTTAAAATCTTTGACAATCCATCCATTCACAGACTGTGAAGTAAGCATAAGACTTGACTATGCATATTATTCTTGTCGAATGTTAGCTTTCTCCCACTGTTGCATAAACCCAGTGATTTTTGTTTTTGCAGATGCAAAGTTTTTTAAGAATTTCAAGGAGGTTTTGTTTTGTGTAAAGTATGAATAAATATACATTTTTATTTTTGTTACAAACAATATAATAGGAACTTTTTTTTTAATAATTCATATTTTTGTGTGAATTATTAATTAAAAAATTTGTAAGATAACAATGAAGATTGAAGTATCTGTTTGCACATGGGGTCAACATATTAAACTAAATACAAAGAACACCTGAAAACAAAAATGTTCAGTGCTATATATCTGTTTAAAAGCATGTTCTAATTTGAATGCACAAGAGTAACAAGGCAATATTTCAAGGAAAATATGTTTTGAATGAAGTGTTGTAAACTTCTCGGATACTCCCACCTAAAATTACTGTAAAATAAACCATGACAACTGTTAGCGAAAATGCAGATTATGCAGTTTTGTTTTTATGCAGTGAAATATGTCAAATGTAACCATGACCGGAAGTTGACTGCTTTTCTTTCACGTGACAAAGTGTAAATTGTGGTCTGTGGAAGGAAGCACAGCATCATCATTGACCTATTTAAACAGGAAAATGGAAGATTTGAGAACATACCAAACTTATTTCTTGCATCTAATTTTTAGACAGGTAAATATTAGTATGTTTTTAGAATACATACTGAACATGAGATGCCAAGATCTTATCACTTTTATAAAAGCAACAACCTTTTACAGCTTTTTAAATAGTCTTATGAAATAATCAGATGATTAGAAAGCGGTTTCTTCATGTATTTATTGAGTCTGTTCTACTACTGGCTTTAAACTTGAAGCAAAAGCAAGGGACTAGAGCTAGGCTGTTTTACTTATTAAGATCAAAGTTAAACAAATCATGTGATTCCTGTTATGTAAACCAGCAGTTTTGAAACTTCCCATTCACTTGAAATGACCTTAAAATATTAGGAATTGCTACAACACTACTTTCATTGTGAAAACGATACTTTCATTTCACTTTTTTAAGGAAAAGAGAAATGGCAGAGTTTGAGGTTGGAGTCTGTAACAGTCCCACTCAACATAAAATCACTCAAATATCCCATTCAAATAATCCATAACACTACAAATTAGCCTCAGTTTGCTGTGGGCTTCAGTTTGCCAGTTTTTAGTCATATAAATACACACAGAACTCACAAACAATTAAGGTAAGAATGGTCTTCTTATTATTTATTGATAAATAAATGTATGAATTAAATATTTCAAATTCATTAAATACAACAATACATTCTAATGACAAAATGAATATGATTATACAGAAAACATCATGACTGAAGAGTATAGAGAATATACTCAGGATACAGAAAACCAACTGTGTCACAAAGAAGAGGTGGTCAAAGCTGGATCCATTGTTATTCCGGTTTTCGTTGTTGTTCTGGTTGTGTGTAGTTGCATTGGTAACCTGCTGGTTCTGGTCATCCTGGTGCTGTATGAGAAGTTTAGATTGCTGGTCAACATCCTGATCTTCAATTTAGCCGTGTCAGATCTGGTGTTCACTTTTGGACTTCCATTTTGGGCTTCGTACTTCGTCTGGGGTTGGACATTTGGAGATGCTGGCTGCAAAGCTGTGAAGTTTCTGTTCTCTCTGGGTTTTTACAGCAGCGTGTTGTTCTTGACTCTAATGACCGTTCAGCGTTACATGGCAGTGGTTCATTCGCTGTCCGACTGGGAGAGATGCAGAGGGTTTTCAGTTGCTCCCTTTATCATATGGATGTTGAGTGGAACAGCTGCACTGTTAGTCTCCCTTCACAGCCAAGTCTTAGAAAATGAAGAGAATCTTTATTGTGAATTTAGCAGTTTCGAAGCAAAACATGCCGATGTTTATTTTCA
Source organism: Carassius auratus (assembly GCF_003368295.1). NCBI lineage: Eukaryota > Metazoa > Chordata > Actinopteri > Cypriniformes > Cyprinidae > Carassius > Carassius auratus. The sequence continues at coordinate 10,951,520 of NC_039265.1, read as the reverse complement.
AAATGTTTTCTTCTTGATTGCATTTTGCATCATGGGATTTTGTCATGTTAGAATGTTCCAGACAATCACACGATCCCAAACAAAGGGGCGACACAAGACTATCAAACTGATATTCTGCATTGGGCTGGTATTCTTCATCGGTTGGGCTCCATACAACATAGTTATGTTCTTGAGAATTCTGCAGGATTATGAATGGCCTTCATTTCTAGACTGTAATGTATCCAATAATCTTGATTATGCATTTTACTCTTGCAGGCTGTTGGCTTTTTCACATTCCTGCTTTAACCCAGTGCTTTATGCTCTAATTGGAGAAAAATTTCAGAAACATTTACAAACAATATTGAAGAAAATATGTTCAAAATAAAGCAATTCTGACCTATCCTGAGACAAACGACTCGTTGGTTTTGGTGTGTTTGTTAAATGCAACAAATCTCACAATGCATATGATATAGACTACCACTCAAAATGTTGTGGCAAATTCTTTTTTTATTAATACTCGGCCCAGCAAAGATGCATTAAATTGATCAAGAGTAAAAGTAAAGATATTTACAATCTTACGAATGTTAAGATTTCTATTTGAAATAAATGCTGTTCAACATTGATATCAGCATACATATTAATATCAGCATTAGAATTAGAATAAAATAACACTGAAGACTGGAGTAATGATGCTGAAAAATGAGCTTTTCATCGTGGGAATAAATTATGTTTTAAAATATATTTAAATAGAAAACAGTTATATTATAATAATATTTCACCATATTGCGGCTTTTACTGTATTTTTTAATCAAATAAATTCAGCTTTTATACGATTAAAAAAAAAAACATTTCAAATGGTGCTTACATTATACTATATATCTTTAATATTTATTAGTAGATCATATAATTGATTATACATTAAAAATATATTTTTTGATTCATATTTTAGCAAGCATGAACCTTCTTCAGGGCAAACATACTTCTCCATAGTTAGTTGAAATACAAATTTTTGTTCCCTAAGAACAAATGTGTAGAGAAATACTCTACATTAAATAAAAGCTTGATTGACAACATCTGTGGCATTTTGCTGAAAACCACTGAAAAGGTTTAGATCCCTGTTCGTAAGAAAATGAAAGTTGGCATGGTTTTCTCAAACATTTAAACCTCAGTGGGTGAGTGGTGGGGGTCAAGCTTCACTTTGGGACCATATAAACCACGACTGAATCTTAACATCAAATCGTTTCACTTGCAAACGTTTAATCCAGGCCAGCAAGATATACAATACATTTTTTTAATAAAAAAATAAAACTTGCATATTGCATAACCACAGCAGTGATTTTCTATGACAACTTCATTTGACACAAACACATGAACAAAGCAGCCTTTGTTGTTTCCAGAAGAAAACTTTATTGATTTCCATCATTTGCACATGCATATAGGTTGAGTTGGTTGGGAGAAACCGCTTCAGTTTTTGTAAAGTGGTACTCAGTGCTGTTGGTTAGGGCAAGGGCACATGGGAGCTTTATCAGAAGTGCTCTTTCTTCACTGAGAAATCTGTCCCTGACGTCTCAGTAAACAAGTAGTGTTTGTTTGAAACCTTCACCCAGCCTCTTACAAACAGATGTTGTGCAACATTTATGCATTCTTCTTTAGCATTTGCATATCAAGATTTACAGTTTCTAGGTTTCAAGATATGTAATTGATCCCTGCTTCTTTTTTTCTTTTTTTTGTTGCATGGCGTCCACTGACCATCCACTGATACGGACTACAACAAAAACAAACTGAGATGGTCTTTTGTAAGATAATTCGCTTTATAATAAGTCCTATATAGGATACGTTTTTCATAAGCCCTGTTAACTATTGATGGTGGTGTCATGTGATAAGAGCTTAATGATGAATTGGAGTTTAAAAACTAAAAAACATATCAGCCCTTTAACAAATCCTCAAAACTTGACTTCATCTGATAAGGCAGAGGAAAGACATGGGTAGCAGCATTTCAATTTAAAGAGGTTCTGCTCATTTTTTACTACATTATGATTACTTTTGAAGGATTTTAACCATTAGCTTCTATCGGTTTCTACTGATGAAATAGACATTATATTTAATGTAAGGAATATAACAGCATATGTTTCTATAGCACAATATGCTTTCGGATGTCAGTGATTAATGCTACTGAAAACAACCGCAGCGTGAATCTCACAAAAACACATCCAGGTCACATTTCATCCCAAAATCGAATGGAAAAAAGGTTTTATAAAACGTTTTACTTGAATCAGCATCAGTTACAGGCAATAGAACAACTTTTTACAAAATGTACAAACTTCACACTTTACATAATATATAATAATTTTTCCCACAATTACTGTAATAAAAAAAAATTAAAGGGTGTGCTTAATTTAAACGTTTATACTTTTTTTCCATTTCATTTTGAGTTAAACATATCATGGATATGTTCCTGAGAAAGTCAGAAAAAAAAAAGAGAAATGAGAATGACAGTTTTGCTACGCTCAGACTGTGCAGAGAGCCGTACACTGAGGCGGAGTGAGATGAGGTCTTTGCAAACCATATCGAAATTCATAATCCAAGAGGCAAAAATCTGTTCAAGCTTCGCAAAGAGGAAAGAAAATATGTTCTCTTCATTTGAACAATAATTATAAAACTAAGCAGAGAGTTCATCCACTGAATTGCTGGCATAAGGAGAGCAAAACTACAATGTTTTGCCATAAATCAACAAACTTTTTTTTCCACACATTTCTTATGGTTAGCACTTCACAGGAGCTTCCACGACAGCGATGACACTTTCTTCAAGTATTGGAAAAAAAAAAACAGATGTGGTTCCTAAGGTGCACCACTTCAGTTTGAGGAAACAGGAGCTGATTACAGAAAGTAAAAGCCAAGAGATCTTCATTTCGTAATTTCTCTTTGCCATTTTAGTGTCAAAAGAGGGAGAGTGCATAGAGGGGGGTCTCCCTCCGACTCGTTTTTCTTTCATTCCTGTGTTGCATGTTGCATTCCCACCATTATAAACATTCATACATCTATAATGGGAAAAAATCTAAATAAGGTACAGGGGCCATCGCAGGTCACCCCAAATCCACGTTGTGTCCGGACTAACTGACCTGAACTTTACTGTGCCGGGTTTTCCTCCAGTCCACTCACATTATGCATGCTGCCATTCTCTCTGAAAGCCAATAAGGGAACCTTTCTCTTCTCCTCTTCTTCATTTTCCACCTCCTCTCCATCTCCATCTTGACGGGACAGTTTGGTCCCCACGGGAACCTCTATGACCTCCTCGAAAGCCTCTGCAACAGTGCCGTTTTCTCTGAGCTGGGCCGCCACACTTGAAGTGAAGAAAGGTGCCAGAGATTACAAACTGTTTTTACATCAAGTTTGAGTTCCTCAACATCTTCTTGGCTTGAATGACTGTTCTTGTATTCTCAATACAGTAGTGTCTACTAAATTAATAAACGGAAACGGTGCTCATACTGTGTGTAAACTAATTATCTAAAGTTCTTATAAAAGAATAAACAAGTTGGAGTTCCTCCTATCACCAGTAGAGGGCGGGAGAGATTCATTTACTACAGTACACTGATCCATTTAGCAAATAACTATCCAAAGGGAATTTGAAATGAGGACAAATAAAAGCAATATATTTTTTTTTTTTATAAATAAGTAAAAAATAAACAGGGACAGTGAATGTGCAGTAAGCTACCCAATAAAAACAACATCTAAAAATAAAAATGAACAACTGTTTAATCTCTCTCTCTCACTATATGTACATATACACACATATGAACTCTGGTCTCACCTGTGACCTGATGAGGGCAGTATGGGTGTAATGCAGCTGGGCCCCATGTGTCCGTTACTGTCACTGCATACTGTCTCAGAGGTCTCCGGAGCCTGAGGGGTCGACACGGTCACTGAAGTGCTGCTGGATACTGAACTCTCTAAGACAAGAGAGTGGGAAGTTAGAGATGTCAGATTCACAACAGGCATCATAACTTGTAAATGTCATGTCAGAGTAAGGAAGCACTGGTGCACATGTAAATGCAAAAATCACAAATCACCTGAATTCTGTCCACTCTGCTGGCTGACATCGCCATTTCTCTGTGGGGTGGTTTTCTTCAAAACGTAAATGAATAAATAGAAATTGTGTTAGTGAAGAGCCAGAACTTAAAATTAGAGGTAACGATGCTAAAAAGAGGTAAGCAATCGCTTGCAGATATTACATCTTACCTGATCAGATCGGCGTGTGCGTTTCATAATTTCCTCAAGGCGCTGTGACAGAGAAGATTCAGATAACATTTAAACCCTGCCATTTCTTTAAAAGCACTCAAAATGAAATGAGCTTACCTTCTTCCTCTCCATTCTCTCCGCCTCCTCTTTCTGGAAGTGTTTCTCTCTCTCCAGGCGCAAACGCTCTGCCTCTTCTCTCTGGCGAGCCTCCTCTTCCTCTTTCTGAACATACAGAGCCACAAAAAAAAAAAAAACATTTAGAAAAATTGTACTTATAAAAATGTATAAAATTAGCATGCATTTACTTTAGGATTGTCAAACAAAACATGTTATTGAGACTAATTACATGTTTAATGCTAGCTAGCACACATATTCATATAAGTGACTATAAGGGAAAATTTGTATATCATTAAACCTTAATATATGCTCTAAATGCATAGCTCTATGATTAAAGCCTTTATCTATGCTCTACAGTACACAATGAATGCATTAGCAAATTACATAAATATACACACTATCATTCAGATGTTTGGGGTTGATAAGTTTTTTAATGTTTTATAAGCCTTTTCTGCTCATCATGGCTGCATTGATTTTATAAAACAAAATAAAAAACATACAAAAACATTGCATAATATTATTACAATTTAAAAGAAATGTTTTCTATTTGAGAATATTTATTCCTGTAATGTACTCTTGCGATTCAAAACTGCATTTTCATCATTACTTTGGTCTCATTTCTCATCTCAGAACAGTTGATTTCTTTTTTGTGGAAACCATAATACATTTTTATTCAGGATTCTCTGATAAATAAAACGTTCAAAATAACAGTCCAAAAGAACTTCAAGTAACTTTGGGTAAAAGTGTCTGCTACAATGCAATATAAATCTTTTGTAAAATTCAAAATTATATCATTATAAATAAATGTATTTCATCCATGCTAAATAAAACTATTAATTACTTTTTTTTTTAAATCTAAACTTTTGAACGATAGTGTATATATTATTAATAAATTCTCCTTCAAGAATTATCTACTAACATATCTTAAGATTTATCACCATTTTTTTCCATCTATTTACAGGCCTGATGTTCACAGGTTATCTTACTGAAGCAGACAGTGAGTGCTGAGTGTTTATTGATCGGTCTGGAGCGAGTAATGAAGGAGAATGTTGTGTACACCTGTTTCTGCAGGCGTTCAGCTTCCTCTCTCTCCCTCTGTGCTTTCTCCTCTTCTAAACGCTTCGCCTCCTCTTCTCGTCTCTTCTTCTCTTCAGCCTGCCGCTGTGCCTCCTCCTCTCTCTTCGCCCGCTCCTCTGCCTTCCTGCGGGCCATCTCCTCCCTGCTGCGCCTGCATACACACAGCCACATAATGATTTCAAAATAAATGTGTGTTTGTTGCTTAGGTTTGGCTGTGTCTCACACACACCGTTCAGCCTCTTCCTGCTGTCTCTTCTCCTCCTCTTCTCTTTCTCTTTGTTCTCTGGCCTGCCGTCGTTTCTCAGCCAGCAGACGTGATGCCTCCTCAGGATCTGTTGTGCCTGCAGAGGGCCGTGTTGTTGGAGGACTTCCAGATCCTTCTACAAAACCAGAAAAAGGTATAGGATTAGAATAAACGATGCAAATTTAATTGACCGTGATGGTACACTGATGTAGGGCCCTATGATTTCCGCGATGCAGAAAATGTGGATGGAATCATGGAATCCAGTCCTTAAAAATGGAATTTAATGTTTAACGTGGAATGTCACAGAATTGATCAAAGTTTGAATTAAATGATCAAAAGTAGCTCATTACATGTAAAATTTCCAGAACTGCTCTTGGAGTGCTTCATGAGCATTTTACCATTTCATTTGAGTAAAACTAACACTTAGCGTCGAATCATATGCACAAAGAAAATTTAAAGGTATTCACGGCAACCCGTAAAAATAATAGTTTGGTTTAACTTGAAGACATCGTGCCAGAAATATATTACTATTTTGTTCAGTAGAATGTACGTAATACTACTACTACTAAAATTATTACAACTTTATTTTCTAAGGAATAAATCACAAAACATTTTTTTTTTTTTTCACAAATATGTTTTATGCCTTCATTTGATAGGCAGAAACAATTAAATACACAACAAAGAAGGCTGATATTAAGAACAAATGGGTATCTCTCAGATATGGTTAACAATAAAACATAAGCTAAGAAAAAAATAATTCATAGGGCCCTTAGCATGTAATTTTGGTAAAACTTCCAATAAATTCATTCAAGTTTCATGATTTAAATTAATTAGATATCCTTTTGATTAATACATTTAATTTAACCATTTAAAAAAATGAAAATGGAAAGAAATGGAATCCAGAAAAATTTAAATGGAAAAACTAAATTTGGAAAAAAATGAAACCGAATTTGAGAAAAACTAAAAGTGATTTCACAGGTCCCTACTAATGGTTGTGCAGCATTACAGACCGGCAGAAGGCTCCTGTTTAGTTGCAGGAGACTCTGGTTCTCCGTTTTTGTCCCCCTGTCCTTCTGGAGTTGCTCTCGGGCTCTCTGATGTCACTCTGTTAGGCCTGAGATTGCCTGCCAATAAAGACGGATTACTAGGAGACAGAGGAATCGATGCTGGAGGAGGTGGAGACCTGGACTTTTTGGGGTTAGGTGTCTTCTGAGGGGGTTTAGTAGTAGAGCCCCTGACGAACAGAAAACAACAAATCAATCATTAAGCAAAAGGTTGTTTAGAAACTTGTCTTTTAGTGCAGGTTTTATTATATAGACTCTATTCTATTGTTATATACTTTATAGTTTATGGTTATATATTTTAGTCTTAGTTTTAGCAAATATTAATAAGAAATTAATTTCTATAATTATTTACTAACATCTCTCAAATACTGTAAGAGGAATTCTAACATCATGAAATGATTGATAAATAAAAAAAAAAAATAGTGTGAACAGTAGTGTGTGTATGTATGTATATATATATATATATATATATATATATATATACATACACACACACACACACACACACACACACACACACACACACACACACACACACACACCTGTTCAAAATTTTGGGATCAGTACGACTCTTTTTTTAAAGAAGTATCTTATGCTCAACTTTTGATTCTATCCCCTCTTCTATTATAAAGGATGTTTTTGATGTAGTCGGTCCCTCCATTCTGGTCATCTTAAATCTATGTCTTGCATCCGGCACTGTCCCTACATGTTTTAAGCATGCGGTTGTCCAGCCCCTGCTCAAAAAACATGATCTCGATGTTAAACTCCTAAATAACTACCGTCCCATTTCCAAACTTCCTTTTATCTCTAAAATTTTGGAAAAAGCCGTTCTGTCACAGGTGCTCCCCTTTTTGACCACTCACAATATACTAGAACCTTTTCAGTCAGGTTTTAGATCATTTCATAGTACTGAAACCGCTCTGTTCAAAGTAACCAATGATCTTCTCCTTACACTAGATTCAGGTGATAGTGCCATCCTGATATTATTGGATCTTAGTGCCGCCTTCGACACTATCGATCACAACATCCGCCTTACTCGCCTTGATCAGCAGGTGGGCATTAGGGAGACTGCATTACTTTGGTTCCGTTCCTATCTCAATGATAGGACTTTCTCAGTATCTATTGGCAAGTTCTCCTCATCCTCTGCTTCTTCTTCTGTTTTATATGGGGTCCCTCAGGGATCCATCTTGGGTCCTATGCTTTTTAGCCTGTATATGCTCCCACTGGGTGACATCATAAGGAAGCATAACATCTCTTTTCATCTCTATGCAGATGATTCACAGTTGTACTTGCCTCTAAAATCTAGGGATTCCATACAATCTCTTCTGGCCTGTCTCCAAGACATTAAAACTTGGATGGTTAATAACTTTCTCCAGTTAAACAGTGACAAGACAGAGGTGATTGTTTTTGGTTCTCCCAAGGCAAGATGCACTGTGGTACAACATTAAGGTAACTTCACTCCATTTATCAAACCCTATGCTAGAAATTTGGGTGTCATTCTTGACTCAGAACTCTGCCTTGACAAACAGATTAGTTCTGTTGTTAAAAATAGTTTTTACCAGCTCAGAATGATTTCCCACCTGAAGTCATTCCTATCTTTCAACGATCTTGAGACAGTTATCCATGCCTTTATTACATCACGGCTGGATTATTGCAATTCCCTCTACTTGGGCCTCCCACAATCATCACTTAGACGTCTGCAGTTAGTACAAAACGCAGCAGCGCGTCTTTTAACTGGCACTAGGAGGCACGAGCACGTCACCCCCATTTTGGCATCTTTGCATTGGCTTCCAGTTCCTTTTAGGATTCAGTTTAAAGTTTTATTGTTTGTTTTTAAGGCACTTAATGGGCTCGCCCCGACCTATATCACCAACCTTGTACAACCATACTCGGTTCAAAGGTCACTAAGATCCTCAAACAAAGGGCTCCTGCTTGTGCCGCGCTCACGGCTTAAACAGAGAGGTGACAGAGCCTTTGCAGTTGCTGCCCCACGTTTGTGGAACCAGCTCCCCCAGGATATTAGATCTGCCCCCTCCATTGCTACATTCAAATCCAGGTTAAAAACTCATTTTTATTCATTGGCTTTCCTTGTTCCCTAACCTGGTATCTCTGTTTGTTTTCTGTATTTCTGTGTTGTGTGACGTGATATTGAAGGCTTATTTTTATTAATGTTTTATATAATTATGATTATTCAATCTATGTGTTTATATTTTTATTGTCTTTTTAGCTAATCATTGTACAGCACTTTGGTCAGTTTGGCGCTGCGTGTAAATGTGCTTTATAAATTAAAATTACTTACTCATAAAGTCTGCATTTATTTGATTAAAAAACGGTTATATTGTGAAATGTTTTTACAATATAAATTAAAGGTTTCTATTTTAATATACTTTCAAATATAATTTATTTGTGTGATAAAAAGCTGAATGTTCATCAGCCATTACTCCAGGATAAAGTGTCACATGATCCTTCAGAAATCATTATAATATGCTGATATTTTTTCTTTGGAACCTGTATATTTCTCAAAAATTAAATGACTTGCTTGACTAAAGATCATTGATTATGCAAATATGAATTTATTTTAATATATACACACATTTTCTGTCTAAAAAAGCCCAGCTGATACTTCTATACTTGTATATTATTCTTTACAATCTTGTTTTCATGGTAAAAATGGGACTTCTACCTGTTGGGGGATGGATTGCTGACCCTGCTGTGACGACCGACCGGTGAAAGAGATCTCTTGGGTGTGAACAAGCTCAGATTGGGAGTTGGATATGACAGGTTACTCCATGACTTTCTCACACTGTCCTTATCCTTCCTGTCAATCTGCCCAAAGAAACACACAAAATACATCCTTAGAGAGACATCTACGCTACTTCCATACTACATAATACAAAGATCAACACACTTCAATTGGTTACCATAAGAAATACTTTTAAAGCATATGGCACTTGTACAGGCACAGAAAAATAACACAATTAATGTACAGCAATAACTCATTTTGTGTGTTTACTTACCGGCAAATTCTGTGTGGTCTTTCTGCGGGTGCTGCCATCCAGAGGGATGAACCCTGCTCTGATTGGTCTCTCTAGATTAAGGCCTGCTTTGATTGGTCGCTCAGCACTGCGTGACTGGATGGACTTGAAGGACGTGGAGCTCATTGGATGACAGGAGGCTGAGCGAGGACAAACGGGGGTCACTGTACCACAGGCAAGTTTAACCAACCGACCAGGGAGTATTATGGGATAAATAAATTGATTCAATATGGACAAGAGGAGCGACAGGGAAGGAGGCAGTTGTGCAAAAGAAAAGGGTTAAAACGGGGTGAATGAGTGATGAAATAGTGGAAAGGGAGAAAAAGAAAGTGTGTATTAGTTTCTACAAAGCTTTAGGAAGAAATCATCCATCACTGTAGGGAGGACATTCAGAATGGCATACTACCAAACTATTTTCACAGTATGCATGATGTATACTGTGCTCAATGGGTACATGTACTGTATGCAAGGAACTGGCATTGCCAAAATATTAAATATACAGCCAGAACACATGGAGTGGCAAATTATATCATATAATGCAATGCACTAGACATTTTTTGCTTGACAAATGAACTAGGAAAAATATACTGTATTATGTGATTCTACAATGCCATTAACTAATTATTGGATTTGACTGAAATTGGAATCAAAATGCAAAAAAAAATTTTTAATTCAGAGACAAAAACTGGACATCATTTAGATCTACAACAATAAAAATAAAATGAAATGAGGTAAACTTATAGCATACTTATTGTTTGAAATATGTATTCACACTGCAAAGTGTTTCACACATGATTCTAAAAACAGCAGGCAGTAAATAGTACGGCACAGTATGCAGTAAACAGTGAGGTAGTATTTCATTCTGAACGACACAGACACTTTAATTTCTGAGTCAGTGATGAAGCTATTGCACGTTAAAATGTAATCAGTTGATAATAGCATCCCCAACCAGAAAAAAAACACACCAAACGATTAGCAAGAGACACAAGCCACCGAGAGATTAGCAAAGCATCAGGTCCATTTGTGAGCGCGCGCACACACACACACACACACACACACACACACACAAACACACAAACACACACACATACACGTCAGTTTAAGATGAAGTTGGCAGCAGCTAGGCTGTTGCTGAGAGAAAAGTCTGAAAAGGGTGTTTTGTTTTAGGATAGGAATGGAAGCCCACCATAGAATTGAATATTTAAAAGATAACTTGCAATTACAAGCTCAAAACCAATAAATGTGAGTTTATATCTGGCAATTTAGACTTGTTTTTCTTAGAATTCTCATTTTATATCTCGCGATTGTGTTAGTTTAGTAATAATAACAACAAAATTTGACATTTATCTTAGGTTTATCTCACAATGCAGATTTTTCTTTTAGGAACTGCTTCTGACTTTTGGTCCCATAATCATGAGATAAATGTTGGAATTACCTTCTTTTTTTTTTTAAGCAATTACCTGCTTCTCCAGACAAAGACATGGCGCTGCGACTCCTGGCCAGGTAGGAGTGTGTTGGTGTCTGAAGTCGACTGATCACTGTATTCTCCCATGCTGTAAGAGGCATGCGACGCATACCTGGACAACACACATGCACATTTTCTCTTATTTACTGCCATTGTTAGTGAAAGGAAATATTTGGTTGTCCAGGCACAAAATGCTAAAAAGTAGTTTGCACATGCAACAGTAGAGCAACTGACACAGATGCATCACATGTATTCATAATGCCCAGAACAGGTTACCTATTAGCATAATCTGCTGGTGATAGTGAATCATGCATCTTTTATGTTGAACGAGACCAATAAAGGAAATACAGGATTTTTTTTTTACCTTAAACATAACCGCTAGCAGAAAGACATGAAATTGTAATTGCAACCCATTTAAAGGAATAAGTTACACAAAAATGAAAATTTGCTGCAGATTTACTTAATTTCAGGCCATCCAAGACAGTAGGTGAGTTTTTTTTTTTTATATATATATATATATATATATATATATTGAAACAGGACAATTTTAGAATGCTAAAATGCAGTTTTGTGGTGAGCAAGGGATGTAATGCTACATTTCTCAAAATTGATTTTGATGACGAAACAAACTTATGACTTGGATAGCTTGAGGGGGACCACATTTCCAGCAAATTTTCCTTTTTGGGAGAACTATTTCTTTAAGTTAAAACCAGTGAATAAAAAAGAAACCGGGTTTGTTACCATAAACTTAACCACGTGTGAAAAGACAACATGAAACTACAGTCACAACCCATTTAATGTGTGCAATATTTTTAATTGAGATAATTTTTTGGGCAGGACCTGATGTTATCCATCAGGATTCGATCTGACCATGAAAAGTGAGTTTTAAAATAAGACGCACTGATAAATTGTGCACAATTTGACATTAAAAAGTAAATCTATTTTGATTTCATGTTGTCTTTAAAAAAAAGCTTGCAAACTGCTGGAGGAAAAACATCAATTATCAAAACATGTAAACAATATAGTAAAATCAAGCATGCAGCATGCACACACAGTAGAACCTTTTCCCATTATTGTTATAGACAAATTATTGTTTGCAAAAGAATAAATAATTTTTAACGTTTATAAACTAACTTATATAAACTAACATGCAATAATTGTAAATACTGGTAGACATCACATGATTCCAGAGTTGTGTTAACCAGGGCTCAAGACTGAAAACTACAAATTACAGAATTGTTTGATTAAAGACTTGTTTTTTAAGAAGCACTTGGTCATGCTCACATTGTGTAGAAGCAATGGTAATGTCTACATTGAAACAGAATATGCACTTCATTGAGTGCAAAGCTTCTTACTTTAACAAGTTACTTCTCTTCCAACAGTTACTGTGTACTGTGAGGGAGCAAAAGGCATGCTTTTTAAAGAAATGCTATATATATGTAACTATACTGACACAACGGTTTTGTAATTGATTGTTCTGAGAACTGTTAATTCAGGGGTTTGTATTTTTCATTTATGATTATTTTATTTATAGTCTGGAGCCCCGGACAGCACAGGCTTGAACCCAGTAGGAAAGCATCAAGAAAGATTCCTGGATTTCTGAAATCAACCTGCTGGTTTGTCCTGAGGTATCTTCTCTTTGGAGATTTGGGATTTAGATTGTGTTTTTTTAATCAAGCAAGACGACGAGAGAGATGTCTGCTTCTGTAAGGCTTGGACGGTACAGCACAATCACACAACACAAATACACACACACAAAGACAACATCAATTCAACAAAGAGATTTTTATTAAACTATTCAAAAAAGAAAACAAAAACCTGATTTAGCTATGTGACTGATTGTGTAAAACGTAAAGAGATTTGTGTGCGTGTTTACCTCTATCTGGTGAATTCAGCAGGGTGGCCGAGGAAGATGACAGGCGTTTGGAAATGACTGGATCTGTGGGTTTGGACAGATTCACAGTGGAGACTGACCTTCTGTCCGTATCTACGAACACACAGATGAAAGATACAACATCAGATGCACACCTTAAAGGCATAATACTGACAAATGCACTAAAAAAAAGGACTAAAGGGAGATAGAAAATGAGGAAGAGGGCATAAGAGGCTTTACTAAGACTTTTTCTACTGCAGTTTAGGGATGCTAATTTTTAAGTTAGGAAAAATGCTTAGCTGCATATACTAAAAACTACAGTAGATGACGACACACTCATCTGCTTAATGCTCACAATCTTGCCTTCCATCTGTGTGTCCCAGAATGGACAGACACATTGACGGCTTTAAAACTAGCAGGACATCTGTGATGTCTTTAAACACCTACAAAATGATCTAGCATCACCAATATCGACATTACCAGACTTCATATAATGAAAAATAAAAAGACATTCATGTACAAAACTAGTCAGTATTTATATATTTAAAAAAGTTGATCTAAAGGCTTAAGTTATAATTCTTGAAATTAGTTTAGTAGACAAAAAAAAAGTGAATTTATATATTTACAAAACTATTTTACTACAGTTACTATCTATGTATTAACCATCAGTCATTACAGGTCAATACATATAATATGTTAATCTTAAAAGTGTAATAGCAAAAAATTTAAACCTAAATGAAAAAATAAAAGATGATGGACTATAAAGAAAAAAAAGTGACAAAAGATAAATGGCCGCTTTGAAACGGACTCTACAAAATAGCTAGAAGTCACATATTACACACTATTGGTTAAGCAGTTTGTGTTTCTGGCTCCATGCTAACTGCTGGCAGGGTGATTATGGGTGACGCTACAAGCTTTAGCTAGTGCTGCTAGTCTGCTGCTCTACATGGATTATTATATTCACATTTCGATTGAAACTGCTGCTGTCGCGCCAAGCTGTAAACACCATGATAGTGCTCCAGCCCAGCTAGATCCAATGAAAAGAGATCTGAATCATCAAAACCTGAGAGATAAAGATAGAGTGAAGCAGTGAGAGAGAGGAGAGAAGGATGGATACAGAATGCATACAGAGAGAAAGAGAGGGAGAGATATTGATGGAGCAGTAAATAAAGGAAACAAAGGGAGTGTGCAGTAAGCTCATGGCTCTGACTCAGCACATGTGAGCAAAGCAAAGAAATATGCTGTACTGCAAACAATATGAATTTAAACATTTTAAAGCACAAATATTAGGACTTTAAATCCTAAAAACAGAATAAAGTGAGCTCATACTTGGGCTGCACAATTAATCAAAAAGCAACTGAAATCTGATACAAGAGAAACGTTTTAAGGCCTTCCGGGATTATTCCAACTAAATAAAAGCTTAACTGTTTTACATTTAAAAATAAATTAATACATTCATAAATCTTAGTATTTTCATTTTACAATTCTATCTGCACTGTTAAATACAATTATTATTCTATTATTGTTTTTCTTAAATACCTAATTTTTTAATTACAGAGAAAAGTATAATAGTAATTTCTTATTTAACAGTAATAATAATTATGTTTCAAGTTGTAACCTCAAATTTTAATCAGGGAATAAACAAAACAAATTTTGCCAACATTGTGCAGCCCTAGAATGTATTACACTAAATGTTTATAATTTCTGAGTGGCACTTTTAGGTGCAAAATATAATGTTCTGCACCAGCAAGCAACTTACTTGGGTTCAAACATTCCCAGTATTTTATGTGTGTGTCTCTATTTTATTGTCCTCCAGACAAAAATTGAAAGGATGAAAATGGGAATATGTTATAACTCTAAGCTCACCTATATACAACAAGCCACATCATCTGATGTTTGAGTATTTGTCAAGAATCTTTTTATTCGGTATAACCATATTGACCTTCTGTGCACGTGTGTTTGCGTGTGTGTTTACCATTGTTGTGTGAGGTGCTAGCAGGGAGCGTTCCACCCCAGCTCCAGCGGTTTGAGTTGGGACGGGCTCTCCGACCCCTCTCCATGGTCCTCCTGATAGCAGCCTCATACCGGGCCTGGAACACACACAGAGACTTCCTCATTCTGGAGAGTATTTAATTATTTAGTTTTTCAAGAATTTATCCTGTACATCCACCCTCTAACAAACGCACATCACTTTTTTTTTTTTTACAACACGTATGGTTCACCTTTAGTATTTTCTTTACAATACTAAAAAATGGTCTCTGTATATATATTCACAGTTATGACAATCAGCCACCTTCTCCTCCTCTAGTTTCTGCCGTCGTTTCTCCTCCACAGCAGCGTGTTTCCTCTCCTCCTTCACTCGCTGCTCCTCCAGCTTCTTCCTGCGCTCCTCCAGCTGTCTCTCATGAAACTGTCGGGCTCTTTCCTCTCTCTCCAACCACTTGGAACCCTTTGCAGCTGCACATACAAAATTCAGTTTAAGTTTATTTGTTTAATTCTTTTCTCAATACATAATTTTTTTTTAAAACACTTAAAGAAGATTCTTTTTTCTGTTACAATTAGGAAACATCAGCCAAACCTGAGTGCATCAAGGTTATCTTCATGTGTAATATGCAGGTATAAGATAACTCATTATTAGGGATGCACGATATTGGATTTTGGCCGATATTCGATATGCCGATATTTTCTAAATAATTTTGGCCGATGCCGATAACGAAATCGATATATATACAAATATATACTGATATATTTAAACTTTCATTTTACTGAAGAGAAATCCATGTATCTCTTCTGTACTGATTCTACCATAAATTTATTATTTTACAAATGTAGACAGACATTCACATCTGAAAAACAGGTCAATTATTTCACTTGGAGAATATCGGTTTGGCTCATCGGCAGAAATATTCATATCGACCGATACCGATAATGGTCATTTTAAGCTTTTATCGGCCGATACCGATGTTGTGCCGATATTATCGTGCATCCCTACTCATTATGCAACATTTTGAATGTGTTCAGCAGACAATACAGCTTATTCTAGTAATGATTAGGTAGTAAAATATTTAACTACTTTATATGTCGACCCAAAGTTGCTATCATCTGGAGTCCTTGCACATGTTGGCATCATCTGAAATCATCACAAATGAATTCCCTTAATTAAGAAAATTATTATTATTATTATTTTTGTTAGCCCTATAACTCTATGGCAACTATATATGTAGAAATGCCTGCTGGAAAATCTGGGATCTGTTTATAATTTCAACTTTTTCCTATTCAAGTGTGTAAAGGATTCTGGAAATCATTCTATCTATTCATCTAACCATCCATCCAGCCATTGTTCTATCTATTTTATCATAAGACCAACAAACATTTAAGTTCAAGGCTTTTGAACTTTTCTCTTTGTTTTTCAATTGTCGAAAAAGGCTGTAATTGAAGGACGGGGCAGCACAACTATAATAGACTCCACAATCCTCACAAAGTGTTACTCAATTAACAAATATTTGCTAATTATAACAAGTCTTAAAGGTACAGTTGCAAAAAGAAATCAGTTTAATGCTACAGCTCAGAGAAAAGGTGGAAAATGGACCAAATATGAAGAAAGGCAGATGTTAATAATCAAAATTGTGGATTATCAATTTCATTAGCGTCCAATCACTTCAGTAAAGGGAGCATAACTAATCCGTCAATCTCTCTGTCCTCTCTGTCCTGGCTTCGACCCCTCACATAAAACTGTCTGTCCTGGTAACCACCTCGCCAAGAGTTCACATAACCACTGCCCCACACCACAGCAACCTGCCCCATCCGGTTAGTCATGCAGTTACAGACAGACACAAGAGAGAACAAACTGGGTCAAATCAGCAAGAAATGTAACCCTTTACATTCAGGGTAAGAAGATCTGTTTTGACATACAAATTCACATGATTTACTGAATTATACAAACAATACAAAAACATCTAACTTTGCTTTAGGCTACACTTTTTACCCATTAAGACTTTGATCAGGATCGAGTTAGTCTCTGATCAAAGGTCCTTTCTAAAGAATTTGTGCATTTTCATAGTAAACCACTGTGTCTCCTCAAGGCAGCGTGACATCATGACCAAGCATATGACCTCAAGGACTTTTTTCATATGATGATTTAAGTCCAACCAAAAATATGATGTGCGTGAGCGCCACTTCCGTCGTGCCTGGACGTGTATCAATTAAATATGTAACAAAAGCTAATGATTGTTATTTATGAGAACAAAATATCAAGCTGTCAGTGTGACATTTCAGCTGTGATTGTTGTTTTTAACATTCTGTGGGTGAAGAATAGCTAAGGTCTCGCATGACCAAAGTATTTTTCCCATCATTTTTAACATCAGAGTGATTAAAAACAAAGTAGGCTTCAAAAACACACCAAATTGGTTTTGTTGTAGTGCCACTAAGAAAATCAGTTTAGAGGATAAATATGAAATTGCCCAATGTGTCACTTCTTTCCTGACCAAAAATAACAAAAATGCATATGACATGGTAATTACAATCAAAACCAAAATAACGTGGCAATCAATCCTAAAATCATTGTAATGAATTTCACACTTAAAATACTGCTTGGTTCTGAAATGTGTCAAATTAAGGAAATCGGAATTGTGTATCAAACACTTTCATGTTGTCTTTAAAGACAACGCTCGCATGTTTGTCATACCATTCTGCTTCTCCAGCTCCTCCCTCCGTTCACGGGCGAGTCTCTGCCTTTCGTCATTCTTCAGCATCAGAGGCTCTGCAAACAAGCACACAAATGCTGGATGAGCTCTGAGAATAACGTTGGGAGATGTCTGCACGCATGTACAGCGAGCAGTATGTGTGGTGTGTGTCTGACCTGGTCTGGTAACGATGGGGATCTCTGTAGGGCTGGGAATGGTGTAGGTGTACCGTCCAGAGGCTGAGGAGTCCGGTCGACTCCATGATGACTTGTCATCTGCTCTAGAAAGGTAGTCAGAGCCTAAATGACAAAGACAAAGAAGAGGGAAAACCCAAGCTGTTTATTCATCACTATATCGAGAATGAAGAAAAAGAGAAAGTGAAAATACAAAGTGAGTGAAACACCCAAGACGATTTATAGCTGTTGTAATCAATTGCATCGGTGGTCTAAATATAACAATTAAACATGAAACATTAAATATATAATAATAAATATTAATATAATACAAAATATAAAAACATAAAATATGGATAATTTATATATTAAGAGGAATGATTTCAACATTTTTACTTTATAGTACTTTAAGTAAACATGATAAAATGGCAAAATGTCAAGCACTGCACACATACTCATCTTATGTTGACATTTATAAACTGGAAAACTGAATTAATTATTTACATTTTTATTAGCACCAAAGCAGTGTCAAAAAGCAAAGTTGTGTACTCTACATAGTGTTGACTTGTTCAAAGACCCTCTCATACTCTTTTAGGAAGGGACTGTAAGAAGGTTTATGTCCTGACAGACTTCAAGCCTGAGCAGTAAACATTTCCTTGAAAACAGGTGCCAGATAGGTTTTTGAATCCATTGGTAAACATATAAAGTATATGGCTTGAGAAGGTTTAACCATCTACAGACAGAAAGTGTATTTGTACTGTAACTATAATCAGGTCTCTGCAAGCTTCCTGTGATCAGTAACATGTCAGAATCAGCAAACTGGTTAAATCGTGTTCATGATACCCCCACTATAAAAGCAATCAACCTCCTACTGTGAGCACCATCACACGCATCAGTCAATAATAGTTATGTATCATCTTGTTGTGCTGCATCATGATTTATCATACAAACTTATGAAACAGAACACAACATCCCTCAATTAACTTGGTTATGCATCTTGTTTCAGAATAATATCCTAAATACAAATGAGGTACAAAGCCATTTCTGTAGCAATTGTAACATTCAAAATTCAAACACGTTATAAGAAGCCTTCCAACAAATAACACCCACATGCTAGCGTGTATTATAGCTCCCACAAACTGTGATCTTTAAACATTGCTACCCATAATTCCACAGTGGGGGAGGAGGGGATGAACAAGCCATGGGCAGATGGTGTGTCTAGACGAGGAGGTAATAGATAAAAGGACAAAAACAATCAAAACGAGCAAAGAACATTTTAGCCAAAGTCATTGATGATGACTCATGCCAAAAACTAAGCATCCTTTTCTTCCTAATAAACTATGGTCCTGTGATTTCAATGCAAAAGGAATCCAGTCATGAAACTAAAACTTAACAAAATAGATGAATAAATCAAAAGTAGGACTGTATTATTAAAATGCAATTAAATTGGACTGGTGTCTTTGAATATTTAAAAGTCTCATCAAAATAAAGGTTTAACTTGAAGAAATTAACATAAATATATTAATACTATATAGTAGAATGTTCTGATAACAATACAATTTATTAAAATATTATTTTAAGAAATATCACACAATCATTTTACATCTACGTTTTGATTTAAACTATAAACCTCTGTAATGCAGCACTGTTTGTTAAAAAAAAATCCATTTGATTACATTAATTTTATGTATATTATATATATATTTTATGCATTTATTGATTACCACCATGCATTAAATTATAAAATATTCAGAAAAAAGGAATTGTTAGGAATTCAGAAAAAAAATTATAGAAAAGAAAATGTTTCATAATTGTTACAATTTAAATAAACTATTTGCTTGTTCAGGTTTAATGAATTAAATTAATTAGACGTGCTTTTTGATTTTTTATTTTCATTAAAATGGTATTCAGAAAACTTTAAGGAAAACGCCACCTTCTTTCGATATTCCACTATGTCCTTCCCTCAACTTAGACGAGTTGATACGTACCTCTCCTTCTCAGTGCAGCACGGTGCCATTATACTGGCATTAGTTTAGGATCCAAACAGTGATGCACTTTGCAGCACTTCGACCTCGGTGCAGTAATAGCATCACTCCTGAAAGCCCCCCCCCTCCAACTTCATTACAACCAACGTGAAGAGGATTCACAAGTGATGATATCACTGTGCAGAGGTTGAAGTGCTGTGAAGTGCTCTTCCGCCATACATTATACTTATCACTTTTTATCCGCTTAGAAAATCGCCACGTTTTACTTTGGGTCACCATACTTACTCGTGTCACTACTCATGTAACCATCTTTAAACAGGGAAAACATGGAAGTGTTTGGTGGTTTTCTTTGGCATATTCCTTTAAAGAAAAAACAAAACAGAAATGGGGGGGGGGGGGTCATAGGGCCCTAATACACATTTGAACATCACAAACTCCTAATTCCTTCCAAAAAAAAAAAAAAAAAGAAATTCTATGTTCTATGTTCTAACATGTTCTAACACGTAATGAGCTGCCTGAGTAGACAGCATCCTAAAATCATGGAACCTCTTTAGGATGCACGTTTTCCAAAAGTGATTTTTTCATAAAATATATATACACACAATTCAATTTTATGAAAAAATCACTTTTGGAAAACGTACATGCTAAAGAGGTTCCATGACTTTAGGATGCGGTCTACTCAGGTAGCTCATTACATGTTAGAACAGAGCTATTGTGATATTATTCGATCTATTTCCGTGTGTGATCCCTGAAGAGATGGAACTGAAACGGCTGTCACTTGCTCTAGATTCCAGGACAATGCTGCTCCTGATTTATCCCAGGCCAAACTCTGTCTGACCCATTTTACACGCTTTCCAAAACCGCAAGATATCACCTTTCTGAGACAAACAATGGGCAAGGTCTCAAATTAATACTAAGGTAATTTCTGAAAATATACCATTCCAGAAAAAGGAACAAATCTTGATAAAAAGTCATCATTGTTTCACTTTTCATTCAGAAAGGATCACCTCAGTTTCTACCAGCTCTGAAAAGAAACACACGACCTCATTACTACAGTAATCAGACCTGGAGTTATCAGGTCTCCGCTGAGACTTATTATAAAGCAGCATACATGTTTATCAATCCCTAAGAGGATGTAAAGCCTAAAAATGAGTCTGTATGTGTGTGCGTGTCAAGGTTTTAGCTCATTACTTGATGGTAAGGGAGACCCAGTGGTGTTTAACCCAGAAATGACCTGACAGCAAATCTGAAATCGCAAGCTTAAGTGTTACAGACACTTCAAACTTTAAGCTTTATGCGGCTTATAAAAATGCAAAAACAATCCTAAACATCTGCTACCTCATTGGGTTTGATCGTTAGTAAATGTCATTATTAGCATCCGAGTGTGACTGAAATCATCCGACATATGCAGCATCTAAATAAACACCAGGCCATTGTGCCTTTAACCTGACACCTGTGGGGCGTGTTTGTGTGAACAACTGATTTTGCCTTCATGTAGCTCACTAATAAAAGCTTTTCATTCGACCCATATATGCCCAAGGGGTGCAAAAACAACCAAAGCTCTGAACGAAGTCAATATCAACTAGTCTATACTTCATGAGACAAAAGATAGACCTGTTTGCATAGTTACAGTACCATGAAACCTTTCCTCTCGAGATTAGACATAAAATGCATGAAAACTGAGCCTGTTCTAGCAGGTTTTGAACACTTTCTCTAGCATTTTCTCTCCATTCCAGCACAGGACATAAAATTCTACCAGCGCATGAACCTTTGCTCTGAGGCCCATGCCTGATTAGCTTACTAATCTGTGTCCTGAATGCTGGTCTGCGCGGGCTGGTTTAGTATGTAGTGACGGCAGAACAGAATAAACAAGAAGAGTACACAGGCACCAACCTACAGCAGCTAACAGTATTGATGAAATCATATTAAGGTAGTCACACTTTAGCATATTCAGTTGTTTAGCCAACAAATAAAGTAATGATGAACAGGGCTCAACATGAAAGCTTACAGCATTTTAAACAACCATACTAGTAATTAAGTCCAAGAAGTGTTGTTAGTGCACAATGACTCTTATGGAAGCCTGCTTCTACCATGAAATAAAAGAATAATAAATAAATAAATGCAATTGTGACTTTTGTCTCAAATTTAAATGTACAGTACAGGTGCATCTCAATAAATTAGAATGTTGTGGAAATGATTTGAGAGATTGAGATGATTTGTGGTGAATTGGTGCGTTTCACAATTTTAGTTTTGAACTTTTCCACAACTTTGCAATATTAATTAGAAAAAAAGTGTCAATAATGCAATATTACAATAGTAAACTATCAATTTTCAGTTTACCTCTTAACGTGCACCCCTGTGTGGGTGTCCTCCCCTTGTTTGCACTTGTCAATATTTACGAATAGATTACATGAAATGGGACAAATTTAGTCTTGGCAAATTAAAATACAAACACAGGCACACATGCAGTGTGTGACAGCAGTAGCCCTTTTTATTTTTACTGCTGTCGATGTTGAACATCTTGGCTCTGCTGAGAACGGTTTCCATGCCAGTGTGTGCAGTGAAGAAGAACTGCAGAGGTCCAAAGACAAAACATTGGATAAATGCTATGTAAATCAGGAGCCTGCTTTTGTTACACAAGATAATATATGGAAGAAGGGAAAAGAAAGATACTTGTTAAAACTGAATGCTTGTTTACCATCTTACTAGCCAATTTTGTATGTGCTGCAAAATCTAAATTTTCACACCATCCTTCCAAAATAACATCAGATTAGGTGTAATGTGTCACACATAACTTTGCAAAGAATCTGAATGGTGTCCAGTGGCCTGTAGCACAAAGCCGGTTTCAGTTTTTACCCAGGCAAGTTCACGTTTAGTTTGTGCAAACTCTACATTTTTGGGCTCAAGAAGATGGATAGGTTTTGAGTGGGTTTAATCACCAAGGTAACTGCTCCGGAGCCGGTTAGAAATTTATATATATATGTGTGTGTGTGTGTGTGTGTGTGTGTGTGTGTGTGTGTGTAAGCTTTAAGATGACTAAACTTAAACTGTTTTTCTTTTGAGCTACGTTTGAAACTATAGGCTATATAATAATTAAATACAGTTGATTCCTTTGAATAGTCATATTTTCTTTATGATGCCAAACATTTGCTGCATTAGAAGTGTTCATTCCTGCCTTGTAAATGTATTTACATTTATTAATTATTTAATAACAACATCCCTTAATCTTAAGCAGAAAAGTGAATTGCGCTGACTCTCGCAAGAATTGAATCACAAACTCTGGTTCAAAACTTGAAAGTTGACAGAGAACATTTATATCAAGCTTTGTGAGCCCGGTGAACCCTGATCTAAACCAGGTTGGCTTTTTCGGGTTTTGCCAACTCAAAACTTACTCTGCAACTCTTAATTTTTCATCTTGCTTCATGCTACAGGCTACAGGAGCATCTTCCTGTTTCCCAGGTGTCAGATGATCCAACTTTAGGGGCAAAGGTCAGGGTTGAGTCTTGTGTCACTGACCTTGAGTTCACCTGTTTGTGGGAACACTGACGCATTTATGAAATTAAATGCGACCAATAACAAGTCTTTACCCCCTACCTACGGTGCATGCTTTAATCAGGGTAAATGGAAAACATCTTCACGTGGCACAATCAGATTTACAAACACAATCCAGAATCCAACAGTAGAGTACCTTGTGTTTGATTATTGTGAGCAAGTAACATAACTCGACTAAACATTTAAACTATAATCATGGAGACTATCATAGTTTGATTTTGAGGAGGAACTGCTTAATTTATTGCTACAAATAGACCCCTTAAAAGTTTGTAAACATTCCAACATCTCCGGGTGGGCGGGGCTTAGCTGGAGGCAAAAAGAGGCGCGGACGCAATGTTGACAAGCGTAAGCTAGCACGTTTTAGGAGGGATTTATTAAATGTGGATCCAGAAGAAGGTTCGGAACTGTCCAAATATGTACAGTCCCTGACTCTGTGGGACCGTGACAGCATTTTTTTTTTTTTATTAACTCTCACGGATGGAAGCAGGCTACCTGACCCGTATGCCATACGGCCATATGAATTACTTTTGGGTGGTATGGGGAATTTCGTCAAGGCTTATTTTCTAATGTAACCTATTGCTGGGCTAACTATAATTAGCAATGTGTATTATTTTAAGAGACCATTCAAAGGATGGCACACACATCTATTGCTGTATGTTTGTTTAACATTTAAATTAGCTAGTGCGCTGAAGGTTGGCGACTTTTCACCTATAAAAAAGAAACTTGCTGATTTACTAGATAAAACCAACACACCAGTTCATATGCATAGATTATATTACCTGATATGAAGTGTGCACTGCAAACACGAGCATTATTTATGATCATCTCCGTCCAGTCTGTACGCCATATTGCATTCAACCACGATTGTCTTCTTGATTTCTGTGAAGGACTGTCTGCTAGGATCCGGTAAAACTTAAATTTTGAAACAAAAGTACTGTTCCTTCTATTCTGGCAGCCAAAAACCCAACAAGAAGACATTTTAAAGTCAAAACCTCAAACTTTTAGCGCACCTGCAATGAGTTCTGTCTTATGTTTTGCCTCCAGCTAGAGCGGTGATGTCACAGTGAGGTAGGCGATTAAGGGGTCTATATAAACCTTAACGACTTCTGCTGTCCATCATTAACCTGCAAAAAGGCCTCAAAAATGGTGCTGGGGGTACACAAAAAAAGCAAGAAATAATAGAATATGTAAATGTAAAAAAAAAAAAAAAAAACAAGAAAACGTGAAAAAGCACAATTTCAAAAAAAAAATTTATATGGAGAAAAACTTATGGAAGCCCATTTGCACCAAGGATTAAAATAAAATAATTACAACTTTTTATTTCATAACTTGAACTATTTCATAAAATTCAGAATTGTGAGGGGAAAAAAATTTACGCTTAACCTTTTTCATCCTTTTTATCCTTAACATTCTATCTAAATAAAAATGCATTTTGCTAATAATTTAACAAAATGTATTATGTAAAATTCAAACATGTTATATTAATTAAATAATATTTAGCTTTAGGAAAATGACAAATCTTTTACTTTTGAAAGTTTAACATCTAAAAAAAAAACATCTAGAATGCATATTTGTTCATAAATAAAATAATATTTTACTTCCTTTACATTTTTACAGTTTCCTTGCAAAGAGGACTAAAATATTTGAGGGAATTTTATTAACTGCATTAAAAAAAACTTAAAAACATCTGGTCTAAGAATGCACATCACTGACAGCTCTTACCTTGAATCTCACCCATAGTTTTGGAGAATACTGGACAATCTCATGCAAACCTCTTGTCTACATCACCAAGAAAGCCATCCTTATCCAATACATCAGACACAAACTCATGCATGCATGCACAAAGTCCAAAGGATGCAACATCCATCATATGCTGCTGATTATGTGTGTGCTCATTTATGGTCAAATAAAGAGAGGAATATGGAGACATGGATGAGGAAAAACTGGACTTTCACCCAACCCCTTCAATCAGACTGAGACTTTTCGAGAGGAGACAGTAGATCCCCCTCTTTGAGCGTGTAAATGTGAGATTAAAAATCACAATTGTGTGTGTGATTTCTGTGTGTCCAGTACAGACCAAATACAAGATTAAAGAGAGAGAGAGAGAGGGAGAGAGAAAGCGAGAGAGATCAGCGATTAGAGTGCAATTCTCAACATGGCACCAGGATACGTGTGAGTGTGTGTGTGTGTGTGTGTGTGTGTGTGTATTGGGGTGGGAAGCCTCAGAGATCTGAGAAGCTTAGCAGCAGCTAATGTTAGGCTTACAGAGAGCAGAAGAGAGAGCAGAGGAGCCTTACCCTCACCAACCAGTACAAGTACAAATCAAACAGGACTTAATTTAACCCATTATACTATTCCAGGGTGTGTCAGACAACATCTACAGGATTTTACACCACCTAACATTCAGAATAATGATTCATCAAAACAATGTGAAATGAAAGAAACAAGTATGCAAGTCAATTTGAGTTTGAATTTCCACATGGGGTTCAATAAAGTAGACATATTGTTTCTTTAACTTAACACATTTTCCCTTGAATGCAGTTTTTCTCTCAGCAAGTATTCCAATAAGCAGCTTGGACAGATTTTGGTCTAGATTTACTGCCCTTCCTCCACCGCAAAACAATGGGGTGCTAGTTTATCCAATGAGCACTTTGGGAAATGTACAAGAAATAAACCACAGCATAGCAACACAGTGTCAGAGTACAGACCAAGGTTACTTTCACATTCAGTTTTTGGGGTTGACAACTGCATTTACTAAAAAAGGCATGACTGTTTGAAATGTCCTGTTCGTACAACAGCTAAATAAAGATCTGCTCAAATACCGAAGGCCCTATTCAATTAGGACTAGGTTTAAAAAAATAAATAAAAAAAAATACAGATTTAATTACAGGTTCAGATACAGAAATTCTCATGTCTGAAAAATAATATTGATGCTTAAGTCCAAAGAATCGATTAGTCTTGCCTCTATTCAGTAAAGGAATGGAACATTGTAGCAAGCCTCCCATCCAATAAATCACAATAAACTTGTGCTTTATGTTATGTTAAATATCAAACACCGTCTCAGATTTCAAATTCTATTTGAAAAATTATATTATATTCTGAATAGAATAGAAAGAATTATATTCTTGATCAAATTCTACTTGATTTCAAAGTTTATCTTATTACAATTTTCAAACCATCCAAACACCATTTTGGCAATGTTTAACGTTGAGTGACAGATCACTGTAGTGAAACACACTTGAACTGATCATCTCCTCGGCATTTATACCAGTTACAGCATGAAAAAAACATTCAAAGGTTTGTTAAAAGAAAGAGTACAATGGTACTGTATATCTGTATAATGTCTCATGTAATCAATGAATCAGTGGTTTAACCACTAATGCACCATCTAAACAAAGCCATTATAACAGCTTGTAAACAATGACACAATTACCTCAGAAAAAAGAAAAAAAAAAACTATTCAGTGACCACAAACTAAGGTGACCAGACGTGCCACTTCCTAGGGACACGTTCGGCACAGGTTTTCTAAAAATAACCAGGTGTTAGTTGCTTGTGACTGGATATAAAATCTCTAAAATGGCACACAGCCCATTTCTCCATTACTGAGTTACCAGAACATCCTGAGTTACCCCACAAAAAAAATCTGAACGTAGCCTGAGAGTGTATGTGTGTAATGCCTCCAGCATTAGCTCCCATGAGGCAGCGGTGTTTTGAGTTCAGAGGGATTTTTGTCCCAGCTGATTGTAGTCTTGTGACCCAAATCCGAGCATGTGAAAAGCCAAACAGGAGTCAGACCTCATAGACTGAAGCATGTTTGCTTTATGTTTCAACGTTAGGTGATTTAGGCTAAATGTTATCAGAAAGCTTACATAGTGATTCCTCATAGAAAGAGATGTCATTTTAGATCTAGAAATGAAAATACTGAATGTGAGCATTAACCTACATTCCTAATTCAAATGTAAAGCCTTTAGCCTCAGTCCAAACAGTCCTATCCAGCTCTATGTGGATCCTTCCAATCAGTTTACAGAGCTGTGCTGCTGTTTACATTCCACTTCCTGGTGGTCATGTGACCCACCCACAGCCCAGGGCATCCTGTCCAACTTGTCAGTCATCTGCCATTGCTGTAGCGACAATGGGTGGGGCAAAACCGTCACTCCCAACCAGTAAAGAGAGCAACAATCTTTCCCTGCTCAGTAGAAGCGGTGCTAAAATTGACACTCAAGACTAATAAATGTGTTTATCTCCACTAAAGGTGTAACCGATATGATGCTAAAGCTCACTCTAGACTCAATGACATCATCTCAGTCCGTATCCACAAAACTGCCATTAATACTTAGTAATATTTAGACGAACAAATACTAGCAGAAATCAGCTCACGAGGATACTCAAAACAAAATAACTGAAACAACCTGATTAGCCAGTAAAATGAACTAATTACTTACAATTATCTAACTAAACATTTACAAACATATTTTTGTATTTTAGGTCATAGTCAAGGATGAGAAGTCCAGAACTAACAGAGCCTTAAAACCTTGTAAGCTGCCTAACTAGAATGCGCTTTTAAGCATCACACCTATGATGCTCAAAATTGTTGTGTTTTTAAGTTTTAAGGCTCATCCATAGACAAACAAATGTCAGTACATATACTAGGGGTGGGCACTAAACCAGAAAACCCGGCAGAAAAAGTTTGGGAACCACTGGCCAAAACACACAATATTTAATTTAATTTAATTTAATTCATACAGGCCTACCTCTTGTTGCACGTTTGCACTTTTTGAGAAAAACAATGGCACAAAAAAAGAAAAAGACTTTTCAGGTCTTTGTCCAATTAATATTGCCTGGACAGTGTAAAATATTGTGATATGAATGTTAGCTCATATCACCCACCCCTTCAGACACAAACCTAAAAGAAACTCAATCTGAAGCTGTTAGCAACGGAGTATTAAGGCCACACTTTCCTTAACACACATTTAGTTATTGAATCAGGGCTCTAAAAAGAGGTTGTCCTGAATTCTCACAAAGACATATTGGATTGCTTGTCTTTTGGTTTCCCTGAAGACTCAAATTTGAATGATTGTATGAGGAAAAATGTGTTTCTTTAGAGTGTAACCCTTGTTTGCAGTTTCACATAGTGACAAATAAATCTCAAATATATATTCCATGTAATCTGTCAAAATAATGTTATATTTATATAATTGTGTATATACATACAAACTACATACTATTCTATATTACATATATAAAAACAGTAACGTCTGCATGCATATCATTAACCCTGCACTGCTATGACATCATCTGGATGGCACATACCAGTTCTGAAACACTTTTGCAAAATAGAAAACAAACAGACACATTGATCACTTAATAGGCCAGGTTTTAGCTTGGCACCCCTGAGAGCACAACCCCAGAGTGTTTTATTTCAACCTTTTTAATCTTTCCTATCCTGACCTCCCACGTACCTCCTCCTTTCCTTCGTCTCTTGCGGCTCCGCTGTCCCTCCTCTTCCTCAGCGATGGTGGAGAGAGATGGGATAGCTGACCTGCAGGCCCCCCTCCTCAACCTGAGGGGGGCCGGCATCCTTCCCTCTTCTCCTGTGCCTCTCTCTCTCAGTACCCAGCGCTGCTAACAGCTAGCATCCCACACATCTCTTCTGAATGATCTCAGATGACACAGCACACAGTAGGAAGAGTAACTGACACATTAAGAGCTGGAAAAACGCGGCAGGACAGATTGAAAGGAAAGAGAAATGTGTCAAAACTCCTTCCAGTCCAGCCTGGTTTACTGACGTTCCTGTAATCCACAGAAGCGGCTGGCTCTCTTCTTCCTTAAGCCTGAGAGACACGCCTGGGCTGCTCTAGTTGCTGATGCTGCCACTGTCTCTATCCAGGTCTGTCTTACTCACTCTCTCTCTCTCTCTCTATCTCTATCTCTCTCTCTCTCAGGCCCTTATAGAGAAAGTACTACAGACTGTCAAATGCACTGAAACACTGCCTCACACTCACACACTTCTCTGTTTCCTACTGAAATATTTAGTATGAAGACCAGCAAGGTGAGTCAGCAGATTAACAGACACCACAGTTACAGGACTCAGAATAGTAGGATAAAGTTGACTGGGAAGAGATTAATTAAAGCCTATCCAATGTAAAGAGCACTTATTCTCTCTGTTAAAGATGCAGTCACATTAACACATTTTTTGCAGAATTTCAAAAACAAAAAATGACCAAAAACTCGATTGGCTGTGAGATCTGCAAGAAAAAAATTCTAGATTCCTATGAAATGACTGGATTTCACACATGAAAATTCACCAACCAATGCAATGCTAGATGTGATCGCACATGAAGACAGTCATCCCACACTCACTGTGGCTACAATGTACACAAAACTCAAATACACAAGCTATAGGGATGGGTCGGGGTGATCGCCTAGCCATTCAGCAGCGCTCAAACATCAAAAGAGCTCAAACTGAATGTGATGAGTCAAAAGAATGGGGTACAACATCTTTCCATTGTGTTGTATTTGCTGGCGGTGTGCAAAAACAAACAGCCTGATTCAAAGTTAATGTTTGGAATCAGTGTAATGAGATACTGAATCCATCAGAGCAGTTATCACCTGTGTCCCACCCTTTACTGTCAGCGGATAAGAGTGAGTGTGTGTGTTTATGAATGAGAAACAGCTGATAGTTAGTTTACAGCCAACACGGGTGAATGACACGTGAAGATCAATATATGACATACTGCGAACTGAAAAGTATTGCATACGACTCACAAACACAGAACAGATGCAGTAATGAAAACTGTCATTTGATCCCATTTGACATGCAATGCACAGTCGACTAAAACCACTAAATGATTGCTACTGCAAATCCTCCTTTTCCTCAACTACTCAAAACTCACTGTAAGACTAAATCTAAAACATGGTCTCTTAAACATATAAGAGACTGTTAACATACACTGTCTGTTAGGGCTAGGCAATTTTGCGATATTAATCGTTATTTTTTTCCAGAAAGTATAGATTTTTTAGCCACGAGCATCGATACATACGTCCCCTTTAAATCCCCCATGTTGACCCCCATTCGCTTTGCAGGAAAAGCGATTTGGTCAGCCAGCCGCTAGTGTTGCTGTAGAGCAAGTTACCCATACTAACTTTACACAGACGAAGACATCTACCTCTTCCTGTTTACCAAGTCAGAGTGAGGATATTATTGTCTGGCTGCCATAGTTTATTTTCTCAACACATCTTTGATTAATTTTGTCCAGCATTTATTTTGCAAGTCAATTAATAATTAAATCCAAGTAAATGAGACACTCACAAGATGTCACCAAAATCACTCTGTCCCCCTTTATCAGAAAATGATGTAAGCGTATCGAATTATATAGAATCGTATTGAATTATATCGGACCGTCTCGTTGGCTGAGTATTGTGATATATATTGTATCGTATCGTGAGATTAGTGTATTGCTACAGCCCTACTGTCTGTAGCCTTAAACATTGATGCATGTTGCATGAACAAGCCAATACCTGATAATCGTATGTGCACTAAATCCATAAAACTGCATAAGCAAACATTGTAATGATAACCATCTGTCTTTATTGGTAAACATTAAACAGACTATTCAAATGCTGAAAGTCAGGTTAGCAGCCTGTTTAAAAATCATTCCCGGTTGACTATATGAATTTCATGCTTTTAAGAACGTGATATATGTCAACACTAAAAATGCATTTATACACGTGTCATTTTTCTTTTATTTTTTTTACATTGTTTATTGCTGAAAGCAAATAAACACAAAAATCTGCATTTAGCACTCATAACTGGAGAGGTTGGATTCATTTAGAGAACTCATTTAACACAAGAAAACGGGGATACGATTAGCATAGCTACATCGAAGCCGTCATCAGGGCTTCTCATAAACCAGCTTCAGTCAAATACAAAAACAATTGCTTTTTTCCCATTCCATTATGCTCGACTACACAATATTTACAAGAAATTTATTAAAAACATGTGAAAAATATAACTTTGTAGTATGCAAGGTTCATTACACCATGTTTAATAAATAATTCGCCACCCAAAAATAAAATTTGCAGAAAATATGCTCATTTTCAGGGCTTTCAAGATGTTAAATAGTTTGTTTCTCCACAGGAACAGATTTGGAGAAATGTAGCATTACATCTCTTGCTCAAAAATAGATCCTCTGCAGTGAATGGGTGCCGTCAGAATGAGAGTCCAAACAGCTGATAAAAACATCACAATAATCCAAATCCACATAACTCCAGTCCATCAGTTAACATCTTGTGAAACGAAAATCAGTGTGTTTGTAATAAAAACAAGTTTACCAATATGATGTTAACTTTGCATCATTACTTCTGGCCATAAGATGCAATATTATAGACAGAGGACTTGTATTTTAGCTGGAAGTTATGATTTGAAGTTAAAATTAAAGCTTGTCACTTCCCAAGATGTACAATTATTATGGTATATTGTAATGTTTTAATCAGCTGTCATTCTGACGGCACCCATTCACTGCAGAGGATCCACTGATGAGCACTGTTGTGATGAAGAAACAATCTCGGATTGCCTGAGTGTGGGTACATTTTCATCAAAATAAATTTTTGGGTAAACTATTCCTTTAATGCTTATACTAATTAGCAAAGAAAATATGTTTTGAGCTGATGCTGATAATAATCAATCATCTTCAAATTTATAACAGTAATCAATATTTATTTGTATATCAATACATAGTAAAACACACACTATCATGATCATCCACCTATTCTCCATCTATACGTGTCTTATTTTTCTCAGTTCATAACAGAAGAGACACAGGAATCTGATCTTTGCCCCTCTGGGCCCAAGACAGACAGTAACCTTACACTTTAATCAGTAACACGGTTGTTGCTTTTGCCTACAATCCACAGACCAAGCTATTGGTAGATTTTGTAAACCAAAGGGGATAAGTAATATATCTGATTATTGTCAAAATAGACTTACATAAGAATCACTTTAAACCAATGCACTGCAGACACAAAACTTTTTTTTTTTTTAATTTAAGTTGTTTCAGACATTTTAATCACCAGGATGAAGACAAATAAGAAAATTTATCAGTGGATAATAAAATGGATATGAAGTATATGAGATATGAGTAATCTACGTCTAAAGACAACGTAAATCAATCTCGAGAATATTTATCAAACAAACAAAACAAATGAAGATGGGAAGACTGCACTAGAATTTTTAAAGAGCTAGTTTCGCGATATTTACATGACTGCACAAATAAAACAACAGCACGAGTAAAATACGACAGATATAAAACGTTATATCTAACATTACGTTAAATGTGATCACCCAGAGCGCGCGCGCGCGTGCACGTAACAGGTGCTCTGCTCAAAACGGCTTCAAAGGCATTTAAACGAGTATAAATTAAACAGCACCAAACCATATCAAAACATAAACCAATCGTTTTCTTCGTAATAACTGGTGTAAACACCCGCTGACAGTGCTCTGGTTCAGCGTTTAGCCTGATTTACTGATTTAATCCCTTTCCTCTGACCGGCTCGCACTGTTTCTGAGTTAAAAGTGTTTTATTTCGTGACAAGTATAACCAACCAGCTTTAAAAACAGACAAGGGTTTGGTACACTCGTCTGGAATCGGGACAGTACTTTCAGACAAACTTTACGTTAAATAAATAAACTCTCACCTTGGCTTGAGCTCTGACAGGCGTCCCTTCCATCCCGCTCCGCCATTTCACCGACGTCACATGAGAGGATTAGAGCGCGCGCTAGTACAAAAGTGTTACGCGCCTCTAGCGGACAGGTGCAGAATAACAGTAATGTCCAAGAATGTCCATTTTTAATGATTATTGATAATTACATTATTAGTTTTAAATATTTAATATATCTGTGTAATTGCAACTGTATGTTTATATAGGCCTATATATCGTTTTTTATATATTTCTTTTAAATGTTAACGTTAAATGTTAATGTTTTTTATTATTTATATAATTTTGTATTTTATGAAGTATTTGTATATTATTATTTAGATTAATTTTGTATAAAAATATGCATGAATTATATTTTAATTATTTCATAATATAATATAACAATTACTATACATATTTTAACATTTTAATAACATATTTTAATAATTAATAATACACTTAATATCTTAAAGACAAATTTGTCTTTGAGTGTTAGCATGCACTTACATCATTGTGTTGCCATCTAGTGGTTATGTATTTTCATGTTATGTTTATTCACGTTCCCCTCACTGTAAAGCTAGCATTTTAAGTAGTCTACACACTACTGTTTTACCTATACTTTATATGATCTTTATTTTAATTTTATTTTTTTAGGTGTTTGTTTTCCTTGGTAATATCATGACATATCCAGAAGATGGCAGCAGTTTACAGTACACTTCCACAACTTCAAAATATGAAGAAAATCCACCATCTGGAACTCCATGATCTCAACATGAAAATTACACATATAAGAATGTATCATATTTATTATATACGAATATAAACTGTCCTTGTGCACCATCATGTGATATGTGAGTGTGGGTGTCTGTGAGTGTGTGTGACTTGTGTGTTAAACCAGTTGTTATTTTTTGGAAGTGACATCATTTGATACCACTGTCTTTTACAAACAAACAAATGGATAAAATATCAGAAAATAAATACTTCGGAGAATTGTTTGGTTCAGCTTAACACAGAATGTACAAAAACAGAACAATAAGCCGCGTATTTTTGGATTGGATGGTTTAATATTGATATCCCCGGATAACCTCTAATCCACATACACGCACCCCCATGCTTCTTGTCTACCAATCCCTCACCCTGGCTGCTGACATACGTCATGCTTCCCACATGGTTATTAAGAAGCATTATAAACTAGATAAATGGGAACATGAAGGTACTACATCTCTCTCCCTCAGCCTCTCTTGTTCTCTTTCTAGAACAGCACTGGTGTTTTGGGACTGGGCCATCTCATTAGTGGGAGTTTCATTAAGTTATATAAGCCCTGAACACTTTCTCTCCTCATTCTCCTCTATCACTCTGAAGCGCTGACCTCAGCTCCCCTCTAACATACAAGCACACATCTGTAGCGACATAACACACCTAACACAGACAAGTCTTTCTCAGCTGAAATATACATTTGATTTGTAAACCAGGACAAGTTTTTCTGGAAGATCATGTGGGTGTCACACGATTTACCTGTTTTCCTTTGTTTACACGTGTTTATACTCCACCTGCATGTGTATTGTATTCTATGTATTGTTTCATATCATATTTTGATAGAGAGAGAAAGAGAGAGAGAGAGAGAGAGAAGGGAAGATATAAAAATCCTGGATACCGAGAGAACAGCAACTATGCAGACACTGTGACTTAAATCAAATAGAGGATAAGAAACACTTTCTTCATGTCTGCCCCAAATACACCACTACAAAACAAATATTCTTTACACAATTTGAAGTATTGAATTGTTAATTTTTTTCTCCGGATGACTCAGTGAAATTACGCTGTATACTCTGAGAGGATGAGATTGCAGTCAAACTAACTGCAAAATAAGTATACACCATACACATCATAAAATGGTTAATTCATGTGCTTTATCTGACATTGTCCATTGTATATAATTGTAATTATTGACAGTCAACGAGACAGACAGACAGATGGGTGGATGGATTGATGGACGGAGAGAGACAGACAGACAGACGACTAGATACAATCGGAGAGAGGGACAGACAGACAGATGGATGGATGGATGGACGGACGCAGAGAGAAATAGAGACAGACAGATGGACGGATGGACGGAGAGAGAGACAGACAGTCAGACAGACGGATGGATGGATGAACGAACAAACGGATGGATGGAGAGAGAGACAGACAGACGGATGCATGGATGTACGGCCGGAGAGAGGGACAAACAGATTGATGGATGGATGGACGGAGAGAGAGACAGACAGACAGACGGATGATGGACGGACGGAGAGAGAGAGACAGACAGACGGATGGATGGATGAACAAACTAACAAATGGATGGAGAGAGAGACAGACAGATGGATGCATGGACGGAGAGAGGGACAGACAGATTGATGGATGGATGGACGGAGAGAGAAAGACAGACAGACGGATGGATGGATGAACGAACGAACGGATGGAGAGAGAGAGACCGACAGACGGATGAAAAGAGAGATAGACGGACAGACAGAAGGATGGATGGATTTATGGACGGAGAGAGGGACAGACAGACAAACAGACAGACGGATGGATGTACGAACGGAGAGAGGGGCAGACAGATTGATGGATGGGTGGATGGAGAGAGAGAGACAGAGAGACGGATGGATGGATGAATGGACAGACAGAGAGAGAGACAGACGTACAGACAGACAGAGAGACAGATAGATAGACAGATGTCAAAATGTAATGGTATTATCATCTCATTCTGTACTGTGGTAATGGCACAGCTTGTTCAGGACCTCTGTTGTGTCCAATGAGCGCAGAGGGGTTTCCCGCTTCACCAATACAGTGCGCGCTCCGGCACTCACAGCGTTAACGCGAGCGCGCACATTGGCTTGACATTCCCCTCCCACGCGCCTGGCGTCCTTTAAATACTTGCGCTGCGCTTTAAATAGCAGGTGTGAAAAACTGTGTCCCTACATACACCACCACCATCATCATCATCATCGCCATCACCGCCGCAATGTCCACCGCCAGCGCAGAGACCACCGCGCAGCTTCCGCCGGCCGCGGGCAGGGTGTTCTTTCAGCCCGGCGTGGGCTGCGCCGGCGCCGGACCGATGCAGCGCGATGACCCGGTGCAGAAAAAACAGGGCAAAGTGACGGTGAAGTACGACAGAAAAGAGCTGCGGAAGAGACTCATACTGGAAGAGTGGATCATTGAACAGCTGAGCGAACTTTACAACTGCGAGGTAAGACTGGACCCGATCCGCAACTGCATTAAAGCCTTTTAATTTCGATAATTATTGATCACTTGATTTTTTAATTTAATTATGTTTTATTTCTGTTTTTATGCGGATGGTTAATTTTTATAATTTATTTATTCTCATTGTAAAATAAATACTAAATACTAATATTATTTCGTTGCAAAAACAAAAATAACTATATATTTTTTTTATTTCTGAATAAAAATACATTACTTTATATCGTAATATATTATCAATCATTAAAGTTCAGACTGTTGTTATCTATTCTACTGTATTTTATACACCGTGTATATATACACACACACACACACACACACACAAAATACAACCATATAGATTAATAATTTTAATATACCATATATGCCATATTAATAATATCTGCCAATGTGTCCCTTATCGGCCAGGCAAAATCATTAGTTTTCAGCTTTTTTGCAGTTCATTTATTACTCTTCTTGGAGTAACTTGTGGTTAAGTGTCTTGATCAAGGGCTCAATGGTTATGTAGTGCATCAGCTCTTGATGGGTTTAAAAAAACAAGGTTTTTAACCTCAAAGCTACACCATTCCCTCGGGTTTATAGGTTGATGAATTGGTCTTCTTTGTGTGATTTAGCTGTGATGTAATGCATGACGCTACAGCTATAGGTATCTTTAAAGTGTGGCATCCTTCAGCATCTCTGCTCATTTGAAGATGACCGAACGTCATTCTGCTGACCTCTGTGAGGTGTCGTATTGCTCTGTACAGAGTGCTGCTCTCTTTTGTTCTTTCTCTATCCGTCTCTCTCACTTTTTCTGTTCTGCAGCAGCTTGCTTTTTTTTTCTGCTGATGCTGTGTTGGCCCCAGAGAGACAAGAAAGAGAGAAACGACTAGTTTGACCTGTAAGGCAAAATATCGTTGAAAGGATTCTGTGTTTCCAAAGTCTGAATAAAAACCAGGAAATTGATATTTATAATCGATATGTGTTTAGAGTCAGATTACTGATGGCAGTAGTTCACTGACAATCATACTGCAGTGGCATCCTCATGGTGTTATGTACTGGTATCTGTGTGAGTTATATTCACTTTTTTTCTTCCATGTTAATTGTCTTTATTATGATAATCCTTTAGATGTCTGCTTTGAGCTTGTACATAGCATTTGTGGCAAATAAAATGCATTTTATTTGTGGTGTTAATAAAAACATCAAATAGGATGCTGTTTACAAGCTCAAGCATTTAATCAGATTTAACATGTGAGCTCATAAAGAGTGTTTACTTGGGTGCATTTAACGACCCATCACATTTACACTGAGACAAGAGGAGGAAGTCACACATAGCCAATAACCGTTCACAACTCAATGTCTGGGCACCCAGTAACAGCAGGTTACAGTAGACTTCATGTAAACAACAGGACTCTGAATTTTAGTACTTTTGTTGTGTTTTTGACTCTTTTTTTTTTTTTAAATGTCCTCATAGTTAATTTTTTAGTTGTAAGTTCTAGTGCTTAGTTTAATTTGATTTCATTTAACATTATTTATTTTTTCATTATAAGTAATATTTTATTCATGGTTTTAGTTAACTATAATAACCCTACCCTTGACAACAGGACATGGTTAAACATTTCCATTCAAATAAATATTCTGGCAACTTGACTCAGTTATAGTTTTTTTTTTAGTTTTTTTTATCACTATTGGGATACATTTCTGAAAACTTTGTATGGTTCAAAACATGTTTTTTATAAAGTCTGTTACATTTGGTTTTGGGATTGAATGTTACAAACTCAAATCATTTTTAAAAAGAAAAGGGAAAAACAGAAGCATGATATTTAAATCATAATCAGGGTTATAGTTAACTAAAACTAAAACACAGGGGCGTGATCTACCGGGGTGGCATAGGGTGGCAAATGCCACCCTAAAAGAAAGCCTTGCCACCCCTGCTGCCACCCCAGTTGGCAGCAACGAATTAAAGGTTATGGCCAATTTGAAAATGTACGAGCGCGAATCTTTCATGATTTGTGATCCCGCTCCGAATTCCCAAACTGATTCAAATGATTCGCGGTCCCCAAACTGACTCAAATGATTCGCGAACCCGCTTTGAACTCCCGAACTGACTCAAATGATTCGCGAACCCGTTCCAAACTCTCGAACTGATTCAAATGATTCGCGAACCCGCTCCGAACTCCAGAACTGACTCAAATGATTCGCGATCCCCATAACTGACTCAAATGATTCGCGATCCCGCTACGAACTCCCGAACTGATTAAAATGATTCGCGATCCCCAAACTGACTCAAATAATTCGCGAACCCGCTTTGAACTCCCGAACTGACTCAAATGATTCGCGAACCCGCTCCGAACTCCCAAACTGACACAAATGATTCGCGATCCCCATAACTGACTCAAATGATTCGCGATCCCGCTACGAACTCCCGAACTGATTCAAATGATTCGCAATCACCAAACTGACTCAAATGATTCGCGAATCCGCTTTGAACTCCCAAACTGACTCAAATGATTCGCGAAACCGCTCCGAACTCCCGAACTGATTCAAATGATTTGCGATCCCCAAACTCTTAATAATTTACAAAGAATTAATATACTGTAATATTTACTGTAATATCCTCTTGTTGCTATAAAAACATACCTAAGCCATCAATAGCCTTTAAAATGGCTTAAATGCATTGTATAAAAAATAATGAGGCAATAATGATTGGTTAATAATAACACTGTTAAAATACATAATGCAGGCAAATGCAAAATAAACAATTTATGTACATGTTATTACAAATGCCATGTGATTGCTGCTACACTTACAGGACAAAATGCTTGTTTATAAAACGTATATATATTTAATTAAAACTTTTTTTTTCTGAGGTAGTAGATGAACTATAACAACTAATACTGAAATTTTGAAAAAATCATATAAACATTTAATTACTAATAGACCTATTAAAAAAAAAAAGTTCCAATGAAAATGATAAGAATGCACAACAAAATTACTAAAACTTTTCCTAAATTTATGATAAAAAAAGAGAAAATATAAAAATGAAAACCTGAACCAGATAATTTGGTTTAATGTTAACCCTTTAAAGGTTGCTCTATGGCCTCCTTGAGTACAAGTATTAACTATTTGCAGTGATTGCAATGCATTGGCCAATCATTGAGTCTTAGAGCTTAACTGGCTTGCTTTATAGCATCACGACTATGACTCAGTCGATCAGAATGAGTGACAGCACAGCGTAGATTAGATGAATTTGTCCTATAGTGAGAGAATGTATCCAACAGAGAAAAAGTGAGATAAAAATGGTGTAACGTTATTAGGATTTTCAGAGGTTAATTTCTGTGACTTCTGGGAGAAGAGGATTGGGGGAAAGGAATTAGAACAGAAGATGAGAGTAAAGTAATTAAAAGGCATTGGATGGACAAATTCAATAGAATTAGAATAGAATATGTTTAGCAGACGATAAAACAAAGGAAAACAGGCAATTTGATGGTATAAAATTATAGAGATTTTTGGACTGGGAATTGAATCCATTTCTGCTTCGGGAAAAACAGCATGTCACCTCATACACACACTAACGACCCTCAACTATAAAGATGTGTGTGTGTGTGTGTGTGTGTGTGTGTGTCCATTTTCACAGCATGATCTCTGCTTTCTCAGCAGCCTCATCTGTGGTTACAAGGCTTACGAAGAACAAATGTAGGCTGCTTTTGTTGCGATTTGCATGTATCTGTGAGTCAGAGCTCTGATGGGCTTTGTCTTAGTAAAACAGGTCCATCTGGAGTTCATTAGCGTATTGAACGAGGTGGTTACGTGCAAGCATGGAGTCCTCAAATCAATGATGCTCACAAACTGCTGCCTAAGCTGTTTTCTGCTGAGGATTCTGTCTATTTTGGGCAGCGTGCAGCGGTTTGCAAGCATGCAGATTCTCTCTGTGTGATCATGGATGAATAGTGCTGTGAGAGGATGTGAAAGCTAATTCAGTAACACTGCTGTACTAAAATCTAATCAGAGTAGCAATAAAAGACACCACCAAAATATGTGGTTACAAAGAAGATGCAAAGTGTGTATTATTTCAACTTCATTATAACTTTATAATTTTAATAACTTGCAATGTAAATAAATATTCTGGTATTACGACTCAGTTTTTGCATACTTTTTAATTAATAACGTGGGGGAAATTATTGAAAACCCATGATTCTGTGTTGTTTAAAACAAAAAAATTTGACTGTGTTTTGGGGTTAAATGTTAGAAAGTTAAAGATTTTAGAATGAAAAAAAAATTAAGCATGATAATTTAACAGTAATTAGGGTTGTTATAGACAAAAAATATACAATTAAAATAATATATATTTTTAATTTTTATTTTAGCTAGTTATTTTAAATGGATGAACTAAAATAACTAAAATTTAAACTGAAATAAAATAACTTTTAAAAAGTCATACTAATAAAAATGAGAAGATCATGCAACAAAAATACAAATACCTTAACTAAAATGAAATTGAAAACAGAAAATCAAAAAAAATAATTTAAAATATTAATAAAAGCTATAGAAATATATATATAAAAAAACTGATAAAATTAAAATGAGAACAGAACACAAAAATTAAACCTAATTCAAAACATGAATAAAAACTATCATTAAATGTAATGATGAAGGACATGATAAATGAATAAAATAAGTAAATAATAATGTATTATTTGAATTTGTAATATTTATATTTAATTATAGTTAATGAGCAATACTGAGTCACAGACTGCAAACAACTATTTTCCTGAAAATGGCAGCTCAACACACTCTGCATACTGACACACAACACAGCATAAAACACAGTGAGATGTGTCCTCTACATTCAGCCTATATGCCCCTGTCTGCAAAAGATACCCACAACCCCCCTCTCTGCTGTCTTCCTCTGCAGCGAGGGGGGAAGGGGTTTGTCTTTGATGCTGAGCGCTTCAGGGGTCTGTCTGTCTCTCTGATATCCCAGGCGCTGCTTTTCATTCCTCGCTGACTGTCTGTATTGGTGCAGTGTGTTTGTGTTTTGTATTACAGATGATCCTGTTGGCGTTTTTTTGTGTTTATCTTGGATTTTAACCTCTGTTTGACCTTGTAGTAGAAGCGCCATGACTTTTTGAACAAAGTGCATTTTAAAAGCAAATTCCGAAAAGCTAATTTGTATTGGTGGTTATTATAAAAACACAATTACTGTACATAATACAAAAGTATTTGTCTTAAACAGTGTGACACAAATGCATGCTTACATTGGTCACACCGATTTATAATTATTTTATGCTAGTCAAGGCTGAATTTATTTGATCAAAAATACAGTAAAATTTGTAATATTATTACAATTTAACAAAACTGTTTTCTGTTTGAATGTATTTTAGAATGTAATTTATTCCTGTCATGCAAAGCTGAATTTTCATCATCATTACTTCAGTCTTCAGTGTGACATGATCCTTCAGAAATCAGGAATAAATGATACATTTTAAAATATATTTAAATAGAAAAATGGAACACAGTAATTTTAAATTGTAACAATATTTCACAATATTACTGTTTTTACTGTATTTCAAATCACATAAATGCAGCCTGTAGAGCATTTATTTATATATAAAAAATAAATAAAATAAATTGACTAGTATATTGTATAAATGTCAAGACCTGCACTTGCACTTGCATGTTGCATTTACATTACATACTTGTTTTATTAAACTATATAGGGTTGAAATTTGTCTTTTTTTACTAAGGGCACTACTAAAGCACTCAAAAAATTACTTCATGTCACCCTTGCCTTGTAGAGACCAAATTTATCATCTTCATTCTGCCAATAGGGGGACCCTGATCATAATTCACTCGTGACAAACAGAATATGCATGCATGCACGGAGTATTTCATGAGCACATATGTGCGCAGTACAGTATAGTCTGCTTGTTTGGGTTGGTATTCAGTCGTGGTGTGTGTGTGTGTGATTTCTCAGCATTGCCGCTGGCATTTCTGTGTACATTTCACACCTTCCTGTAAGACCTCTCTCACACCAATGCCTGTTTGCTTTTCTTATCTGAATCCTCCGTGATCTGACCTGTCTGGTTCATGAGGGAGGGAGACGGCTTCCCTCTGCTCTGTGTTTGCAGAAGAGACACCAGTCGACAGCACGATGAGACCCAATGCACAAATAGGTCAAGTGAAGGTGTCTGTGCTGCTTCTGCAGTCTGGAGCGCTCATTCAACTCTCTGGCCTGACAGCACACACGGTCACTACCCACAATCCACCTGCAGGGCTTTTCATTCACAATAGACTGACATTACATGCAAGCCACTGGAAGGAAAAATTGTTTCCTAAAATGATTATGATACTGTAGTGGCCATAAATGATTACTCAAATGAAGCATTAATGATAATGACAAGAAACCTTTATAAATGGACTGCAATGTCAATATATAATTTTTTTTAAATAAGTAATACATGAATTGCCATAAAAAATTAAGTTATTAATGTATATTAATATAGTAATATTAAGTGTATAATAGAATTAATATAGAATATTATCAAGTGTGTGTGTGTATGTGTGTGTCTATATATTATATTCAGTTTCTCATAATATTCAGTAAACAATTATCACACACACATATTATATATATTATTAGTGTTTAGTAGCTAAATCATACATTTATTTGGAAGAAAATGTCAGTTGTGCTTGTATGTGCAATACAACAACGTTGAGGTATTGCTAATGTGGTTGCTAAGTTTTTCTGGTGTTTTTGGATGTTGTTATGTAGTCTCCAGACTATCTGCTTGGTGCACCAGTGTGAATGTAGCTAATTAAATGATTATTTGAGAAGGCTGATGGCCTCTGTGTCAACTTATCTTGACTGATGTTAGATCAGTCTGTGATTGATTGGTCATGTCTTGGCGGTTGCATGACTGATGATCTGCTGATGGTTGAGCTTGATCTGCTGGAGTCTTTGTGGCTGGTATTGTCCCCTTCAAAGAGAGCACACACACAGACAAAGGTCTGAAATATTAGTTCTTCTAATGGTGAACGTGTAAACGCATGATGAATGAGCCAATCTGACAGCAGACAGGCGACTGATTGGATCATTATTTTCAGCTCTAATAAGGTTAAAGGCACTATGCTAGTGCACTAAAAGGTTGATTTGTCAAAGTCTTCACTGAAAGTGCATATGTGAGTGTGTCTGCTGTTGCAGATTTATAGTGTTAATATGCATGAATGTGCATCCATTAGTGTTTGTCTTAAGAGTAAAAGTGTGTCAGAATAAATGTACATGCATTCACAATATCCACCTTTTGTCTGGATGCACAGCTCATAGAGATATTCTTGAGGAAACTCATGAAATTATTCATATTTTTGACAAAATCTCTCTTTTAAAGGTATACAAACATTTCTCGATGCATCATTGTCAGTACTCTCTCACCTTATGAATTGTAGTGTGCATTTTCTTCTCAACCTCCCACGCTTTCTTAACACACACACACACACACACACACACACACACACACACACACACACACACACACACACGCACACACACACACAGAGAGACTCATCCTTATTAACTCTGCAGACCAGCACTAATCATTTTAACCTGCTTCTCGCTAAATCTCTCCTTTTTTCTGTATTCTCTCTCTCTCTCTCTCTCCCTCAATTGAGCTGCTAGTAAACTCAACATATTGGAATATATATATATATATATATATATATATATATATATATATATATATATATATATATATATATATATATATATATATATATATATATATATATATATATATATATATAAATGTTAAGTATTAATAAATAAATACATTTGAAATGCAAATTCTGAAAGATTATTTATACCGTTGGTTATTCAGAAAACAATTCCTGCATGTAAAAAAAAAGTGTCTTAAACA
Organism: Carassius auratus; assembly: GCF_003368295.1. Lineage (NCBI taxonomy): Eukaryota > Metazoa > Chordata > Actinopteri > Cypriniformes > Cyprinidae > Carassius > Carassius auratus. Next base: position 10,907,210 of record NC_039265.1, on the reverse strand, counting down.
CTGTGGCACAAATTACACATAAACATGTTTACATTTGGTAAGACATTTTGGTTCCTTCAAAAATACTGAAAAAACAGTAATATTGTGAAATATTATTGCAAATTTAAATAACTTTTTCTGTTTGAATGCATTTTAAAATGTATTCCTGTGATACAAAGCTGAATTTTTGGTATCATTGCAATAAATCAGTGCTGGTGTCCTAAAGTATATGAAAACACTTAAAATCCTAAATAAATACAATTTAAAAAAATCCAACATAATGCAGGGTAACGTGGGGTAAATCTGTACAGCGAGTCCTGGATTTGTCCTTGGATCTGCCAAACAAATGCAGAATTAGCTGAAACGCTCACAATCCCTGGCACTCACACAGACAGAAATGACAAATGTTGTTTCATAATGATTGTGTGTACGGATGATGTATATTATTCCACCGCTCTCATTTGCCAAACAAGCCAAAGTGATTGCTACATGGAAACACTTCCCTCTCCTTCTCTCACCTTTAAAGAGGCGAGTGTATTTATAGAGCTCATCTCATCTGTCTGTCATCACTGGCACATTCTGGTTAATGACCCTTCAGAGTGTTCCCTGATGTTCTCTAGACAGCTATTTAAACGGCTCTGATCTACATATAATTCAGAATTTCTTGGCTGCTGATCTTATCTAAACCACATCCATCCAATCTGCTAGAATTCCTGCACTAATGAAGAACAGGAAATTAATTGCTTGGGGGTTTCTTTTTAATTCTTGGTGGTTTCGGAACTGCAAAATCCTTTAAAAAAAAAATAGGCATAAACGAAATCTCATTTGTGATTTCTCACTCTGTGATGTGTTCACTTCCACTAATGTTGCCTGGTCTCTGCTTCTACAGGAAGAGGAAATGCCAGAGGTGGAGATAGACATTGATGATCTCCTGGAGGTGAACAGTGAAGACGAGAGAGCCATAAAACTACAGGTAAAGCCCTGTGATGTGTGAGCATGTGTTTGGAAGAGAATGCATTTTCTTATTAGTTCACCCGAAAATAAAGTATCATTTGCTCACCAGTGGATCCTCTGCAGTGAATGGGTGCCGTCAGAATCAGAGTCCAAACAGCTGATAAAAACATCCCAATAATCCACACCACTCCAGTCCATCAGTTAATGTCTTGTGAAGTGAAAAGCTGCATGTTTGTAAGAAAGAAAATCCATCGTTAAGCTGTTTCAAGTTTAAACCATTGCTCCTCGCCAAAATATGAGTCCATAATCCATAATAACACTTCTCTCAGTGTAAAAGTCCACCCCCTGTCAGCCTCTCACATCAAAAATTCACAATCATATCTGTTTAGATGTTTTGAACTTTTTTTTTACTTATAAACTATAAAGCTTGATCTGTGCATATTTCTCTCCTGATTCAGATGAGATTTTTTTTTTGACTTGAGAAAGCAATATTAAGGATTGTTGACTTGTATTAACCCAGAAGCAATGGTTTGATGTTTACAAGATGTTAACTGATAAACTAGAGATGTGTGGATTACTTGTGGATTATTGTGATGTTTTTATCAGTTGTTTGGACTCTCATTCTGATGGCACCCATTCACTGCAGAGGATCCACTGATGAGCAAGTGACATAATGCTAAATTCCCCCAAATCTGTTTTGCTGAAGAAACAAATTCATTTACATCATTATGTACATCTACAGCTAATTTTCATGAGGTTTTTATGTTTTTAACTAGCTAGCTGAATCATCAGATCTGATTTAATATCACAGATATTTGAAAGAAACTCTAGCTCCTCCTTGAGGGTGGTGTAAAAACACCTTAAACATTAAAAACCAGGGCCACCCTAGCTGAGAATTCACTCTGTAGTCTAGTTTAAGTCTGTAAATCCTGAAGCTTCTAAAGTTGTTGGTGGGTGTCTCAGTTGGTTGACATCTCTCTGTTTCTGTCCCTCAGGAATCACTGTCAGACTGCTACAAGCCCACTGATGTAAGTCATAACGTAAAATATAGGCCACTAACACACAGCTCTGTTCCAAAACCTACTTAAATGCCTACATAGACAATATTTTAAGGCATCATGGATGCATTCACAAAGCAGAAGAAGAATTTATAGCCACATTACTCTTCCTTATATTTTTATATAAGTAACAGTAGTCAAATATATAAATAAATACATACAATAAGTCAAATTTTGTTTGCTGTTCACAAGCAGTGTATGTGGCTCGCGTGACTCACTGCATGAGTGCTTCATATCAGTAACTTATGAGGCTGCATTTTTATTACTACAAATGCACACACACCGCTTCAGGACATGCTAGTGGATTTCATATAAATGCATTGGCCTGAAAACATGTGTGTGCTTAAAGAATTCATTCAACGCTATGAAAATCATAAGAGCTTCCGTAGACACAATAACCCACTGACCCACACACATGCAGATGCCTTTGCTCTAACTGAAACACACGTTTACTTGATTATTGAAATTTAGAAGTACATATGTTGTTTTTATTTGTTATTTAATTATATATATATTATATATATTATATATATAAATATATATATATTGTAGTTTATTATATATACACACTATGGTTCATAAGTTAAGAAAAAAATTCCTTAAGAATATTATATTCACTTGAGGCTGCATTAATATGATCAGAAATACAGTAAAAATGGTAGTATTGTAAAATATTATTACAATTTAAAATAATCGTTTTCTATTTGCATATATTAAAAAATGTATCCCTGTATATGCAATATTGAAAACAATGTATCAGTATTTATTATTATATATGAATACATATTATATATTATATATTACTGTCACTTTTGATCAATCTAATACAATATTAGTAATGAAACTGTATAAAAATTAAATAATAAAATATGAATTTCTTTAAAAAGAATTTGTACTTTATTAATGAAAAATATTTAATGTAATTTTTATCTTTAGACATCTAAATAGACACTAAAACACACTCAGTGTATGCATCATTATCTTATGTTAAATGAGAAGCAAACACACACACACTTCCAGTTCTCTGTAATCTAATCACAGACCCTTAAACACCAACATGTGCTCTTGTTTGAGTATGGGAGCATTTCCGCTGTCAAAACCAACCACGTGACCTTGCAGCTGACCTACAGCCACAGGCTTTACCCTCACACAGACAGTCATTGAGCAGAAGAGAATACATACAATCTGTCTCACTCTCTCCTTCTGTCTCGCTCTCTTCACCAGGACTTTGTGCGCGAGCTCCTCGGCAGGATAAGAGGAATGAGAAAACTCAGTGCTCCGCAGAAGAAAAGCTTTTAAGTGCTCGACAAATGCCAACGACAATCCAGCTACCTGAACTACAGGTCCCACAATCCATCACTCAGCACAGAGTCGACCTCATACAGCCCTCAAGCACTCCCCTATCCCGGGATTCATGTCAATATACTAGAGTTCATTTTCCAAGGACCCTGACTTTGTTCAGTACACCTAAATTGAGTCATCCGTTTCCCATAGATCACACAATAAATCCAAGAGTGCAAAGTTCATCCGGGACACAGTCAAACAATCTCAGCAGCAGCCGCGTGGGACAGTCTGATGCTCCTGTCCTCAACCTCTCAATGGGTCACATTATTACACTGTTTGGTGCAGCATTACAGCTATTTTTATGACTATAAAGCTATTTTATATAGCCTATTGAATGTTTTTCCCCTAAATAACTGTCTTTGGTCTTTTTCAAATCATCTGATCCTGGATCAGCAGTGATATCCATCAATATCTGGTTTGTTAAATTTCATAAATTTGCACAACAGTCATTCTTCCCTAGAATCCGTACTTCAGCAAAGCATTATTGAATATTTAGGTTCATGAATAATAATTGGCCAGAGTGCATATCAGTCTGTCATATTTTTCACGGCTGTGTTAATCTTTCAAGAATATTGAACTGTTCTTGAAAGGTCTGTGGCTAAAATAACTACTTTCATAAAGTGAAGATGATTGTGGTATGATAAAAGTTCAAAGATTTTGGGTGGGATGTGATGGCAAGGTAAAGAAATGAGACTATATTCGGAAATAAAGGAATAGTTGATCCAAAAAGGCAAAATTTTCTTAAAATGTATTCTTAAACCTCAGGCCATCCAAGATGTAGATGAGTTTGATTCTTCATCTTGTTCAAAGAAATCTAGCATTCCATCACGTGCTAACAGCTGGATCTTCTGCAGTGAATGGGTGCCGTCAGAATGAGAGTCCAAACAGCTGATAAAAACTGTTTGGACAAATGCTTCCGGCCAAAATATAAGTCCATAATCATGTTTGCTATCAGCTGTTGGGATTCTCATTCTGATGGCACCCATTCACTGCAGAGGATCTATTTGTGAGCAAGTGATGTAATGCTATATTTCTCCAAATCTGTTCTAAAGAAGAAGCAAACTCATCTACACCTAATTGGGAGTAAAATTTCAGCATTTCTTTTATTTCTTGGGTGCATTATTCCTTTAAATACTAGTTGAGTGCATTGCATTGTGGAAGTATTCTAAACCATACACTGCATATTTTGGCAAATGCATTCATGTAATGTAGCATACATACTGTATACTGCTGTATTAGTAGCTGAGCGTAGTATACTAGTATTGTGAACATAGCCTGAGTTTTGTCAACAAGGGCTGAAGTGGAGTGGATCTTATAAACAGATATACTGTGATGATGGTAAGTGTTCATCTAATGATCAAGCTGGATGAGGTATCTAGTTTGACTCGAGACATTACTGAAAGCACGTAAATCATTGAAGTCTAGGCTTTTATCTCCTTTTTCCTCATACAATTTTACATGGAGGTTGCCAAAGAATATAAAATTGTTGAATATTAGCGTATTATAAAGTGCTATTGGTGTAAATTGGTACATGTATATTATGTTTCGCTCTAAAGAACATTTAATCTTCGTGTCATTGGGTGTCATGGGTCAGATTTGTGTTTGGTGGTGTAAGTTGTTAAACTAGGGATCCAGGGGAAAAACTATGGTGCTGTTAAACTTTTAACCCTCTACAGCGTGGATGGACGGTGTTTTTTGCAGGCCGAGAGAAAAAGGGCAAAAATAAACAGAGATTCGCTCTTGACTCTGGATGAATCTTCTGTTCCGCTATCCATTTCTGTCGGCTTGCATCTAAATATCGTTGTGGATTTTAAGGAGTTTGCGCGTTTTCAAGTATGTTTAGACCCTTCTCTCAGAGAAGAACTTTCAGGATTTAGGCTGATCTCTTTTTTATTTTATTTTATTTTTGTTTCTAAAACGTTAGAGATGTATTTGAGTGTACGAAAGCTTTATTTATGCATGTTTTATTGGCATGATAGGAACGTTTTGGATCGCTTAAGCGATGATTTGTCTTTTTATACATTATAACAAGTATTACTCTTATAAATATTAAATTCACAACTTTTTATTAATTTTTATTGACTGTATAACTGGGTGTTTTAAATTGTTAGTTTTTTTAGATATATGTAAAGTGTGTTCTTTTGTGCTGTTCTATTTAAAATAAAGGCAAAATGTCTGAATTGTTATACACATTCTTCTGCTTCGTTTAATTTTATTCACACAAATGTACAGTAGATCAAACATGTCTGTGTAAGGTGTGTGTCATGCAGTTATGCATTATGATGAAACACGTTTTCTGGGTTCTTTCAGTCACAAATTTGCGTCTCATTAACGAACATGTCACATTAATCCTGAAAATGTATTTATCTGCTTACTTGATACTCTTGCTACTCTATGCTTATAGACTCTTGTTGTCCAATTAAGATTCTCACGAGTCCTCCCTAAATAATGTGGACAGATCTGTCATTTGTCTATAATTCTAGTAAGTCGTATTCAAACATCTTTCCTTTCTGTTTTCGAGAACGTATGTGACACCAGCTATGCAGTTTCTGAATCAAATTCAGTTAAAGTAAACTTGCTACACAAGCATTCAAAGTACAGTACAAATATGGGTTATTGCTCAGTTGATTGATTTTTCAAAGTAAAAATTTTATTTATTTTTTTGTTGTATTTTGTTTAGATTTAAAGGAATAGTTCACCCTAAAAAATAATATTTGCTGCAATATTATGGATAGAGAAGTCATATTTTAGCCGGAAGCAATGGTTTTAAGTTAAAAATGTCTCATTCTGACTCTACTCATTTATTGATAAAGAAATTATGTAATGCTAAATTTCTCTAAACGCTACATCTACATCTTGTGACAGAACAGATACAGTACATAACACATGAGACTTTATAGCAACACTTTCCCTTTAAATTTCCTGACCCACTTTCTGAATGCGCGTGCATGTGAGGAGAATGTCTAATGACAGGCGCATGCTCTGGATCTGCACCCTCCAGATTTGCAACACAACCCATTCAAATGCCATTTAGCTCAATCAACAATCTAGACTGAAAGGGTATCAGGGTTTATATGCAAGTAAACCAGACTTCAGGCCTAATTTGATTGTCATCACTGCTGTTGTCGACCATTATAGCATCATATGAAGATGTGATGTGGGCTAACTGAGGTAGCCCTATTTAACTCTGATGTATTCTCTAAATCAAGCACCGGTCAGCATGCTCATCCTCCCACTTCGTTTTCCGACAGCCATCTCTGTTGCTCTTTTCCTGCACTATTGTCCTCTTTTCATGTCTTTTTCTTTCACCCTGCTCTTGTCTCATTCATTTGTTTCTGTTACTCCCTTATTTCTGTCATGCCAGTATTAGTGAGTGTGCCAGAGGACAGGAGAAGACAGAACCGTAGCATCTGCCATCCAGCAATGCAATCAGTGGTTTGCCATGCGAGGAAGATTAAAAAGCCACATGCAGCAGAATTCAAAATACACATTCCTCTCTGCATTTCCCAGAAGCACTAGGAACACAGAATATTCATTCATGCACTTGTGCATTTGTGGAAACTGTCCCAATGTTAACTGAATCATTAACAATTAATCTATGTACAATGAAAGAGCTTCTTTTGACAGTTTAATGCAGTTTTCAGGTAAGTGTTCAGCAAAAATGATTGTGATAATTGCAATATTATATATAAGTTTGATTACAGATATATAGATAGATAGATAGATGTCTGTGATTAGATACATGTTAGCAATATCACACGAATAAGAGTGCTGTTGAGCGATTGTGAGTGTGCTATTCCTTTTATACAAGTATTTTAATAAAAAATAGCTAATATACTAGGTTTTAGACATTATGTTGCCAGTTAAACCGCAAACTAAATAAAAAATAAAATACTTCCAAAGGAAGCAACAGCATAATCGTTACCCCTCTGCAACACAAGTATTAATGAATCAGTGGTTTCAATGAATCAGGTGAGTAAGTGATTCAATAACTCACTCATAATCAGCCAGTGTCTGAATGGATCTATTTTAATTAGTGAATTAATGACTCACTCCTAAAGTCACTTCTCCCCACTAAAATTCTCTGAAAGAGTCAATAAAAATCTAGCGTTTTAAGAGCATCTGTTGAAACACTATGCTTGTTCTGCTCAGAAGATACTTTCTATTGATAAACTGGTGCATTCTAGGATAATCAAAAGAAGAACAGTATGCTAGCTGTTCCAATAAACCTTCACCCACCATCTTATCTGAAGATATAGACAAGAAGACAAGAACAATAATCTTAGTTTTTCAGGATCTAGCAAGAGATTAAACTGAATCCAGTTAGGTAATTTAAATAGATATCATGTGACCATTAAGTGCAATCTCTAATCATGGTTTATTTTTTAAGAAAATCGTACTTGTAGAGGCCAACAGATTTTGAGCAGCGGTTAATATTTAAACTACCCAGCATTGACCCAGATCTGTGGAGAAACGACTGACCTGAAAGCTCTTCAGGAACACGCTTACAATCCCACTGCTGTCACGTGACGGTGAGCGTCTGCGTGTGTATGGTGTGAGTGTACTGTGATTGGTTTATTACACTCACTCCAGTAAACACAGTCCATCTCTAGAGACATGTAAGTACTGGAATACAACTAGTGCTATCAGACTCCATTCACTTTATAGCCATTACAGCAGGCTTCAGTTCCAGCAGCACTACTACATTTGTACTACTACTGGTACTATTATTAGACTATAACTGTAGCACTGTTTTTCTGTAACATTTTTAATAGAGAGTTCAATTTTTTTTTATTTTTTTTTTTATATGAAGGTCGCATTTTGCTCCTTCTCTCCTTTTCCCAGACATTCAGTAAACTATGAAAATCTATTACTGTGTGAATTTTTTTTTTCAGTAGTTTTATAGATAATAAAAATAAAAAATAAAATTCACACAGTAATAGATTTTCATAAAATATATTTTTTAATTAAAAACAATGCTGTAATATATACCAGCCAACTTTACCTCTAATAAAGTTTTTTAGCAAGACAAAGGAGATTGGCATTTCAATTGAAAATTATGTAAAAAATGTTTTAAAAATAAGTTCAACCAGGACTATTATTTTCCATCAGGGTTACGATTTTAAAGGCACAGTTTGTAGGACCTACCACTACCAAAACAATAACAATCACGTGGTTTGATGACGCTAAGAAGGAGCGTGGAATGATGGGATTAATTGTCTTCTACTCATCTGCTGACGGCCATCAATCAGACGGAAAGATAAATCATGGATTTCATGCGAGTTCAACGATTTGCGCAAGTAGATTACATACAAAGTCAATGCAAAGACACGATCAGACTATGGACCAGACGCATCCTCCCGTGGGTCTAGAGGCGCGATCCCCCGCATTTGGCATGTATGCCCCATTATAATAATCTTGTTGATTGTTATAATAGCATAGGTTTTCTGTAAAGATACAAATCAAAACAACATGTCGAGTAATACACAAGCAAGATCGGCATCTCTTTCTAGTTGAAGTTTGTCGTGAAGCTACTTCTGCATTTGTCCATGAAACTGTTGTCATGTGGTTTCTACGTCCGATGCACCTGATAAGCCATGGTTGCAATCTGCCATAAAACTAAGAAGAAGACGAACTAATGTCATTGACAAGTGACTGGGCTGGCCCGTGTCACGGTTTAGAATCAGGCAGGAAGGAAGTCGCCGCAGAACTTTACTTGTGTTAGCATTCCCATTGACTCTCATTCATTTTGGCGTCACTTTGACAGCGAATAACTTTACATCTGAGGCGTTTAAAGATTCCATTTCTCCATTATTTATTTCTAAAGATAAACGACAATGTATAAAGGGCTCCATTACCTTCTATGTTACATTATGGCCCCGTAGAAACAGTTTTGTAAAAATAGGCTAACGATTGCGTCATAACCACTCGTCTCTCTGTCGCATTACCGTACAGACAGGAGGAGAAGCTCGCAGGCAATTAACTCAATATGGCGTACTGGGGTTACATTTTAAAATACTATACAAAATAATTAATCAGAATACTTACTCCTGCTCACTCACGACAAAGAACTCCCCGCTCAAGCTCGCCGTCTCTGCAAGATTAACGATGGCAGTTTGCACGCACAGCTACTAGAAGGTAAGTTTGACTCTGCGTGTCAGAAACAGAAGTGCTAAAAAAACGCTAAAAATGGGCTTCACTTGTCTCAATTGAGTTCCAATGGGGTCGCTGTGTCCATTTCTTTTACTGTCTATGTTTAGAATGAGAATTTTCTCGTGATTTACAAGTAGTTGAAAACATTAGAGATATTGTTAGTTATCAGCTGGACAAAATATATAACACTAGCCTAGTGGTTTTTGGATATTTTACTGCAAATATCTTACAAATTGTACCATTCACTAAAACTAAAACCATAAAGACTGAATTCTTTGATCGTGTACTGTGTCAACAGTTGGACTGTTATTAACAAACAAATGAAACATGAAAGTTTTATTTTCTATTCTCAAAGTCCAAAAGGTCAAAAGTGCACATAGTTGAAGAAACTTCACACTGAACAGATGACCTTGTGTTTCTGTGGTCTACCAGTTAAACTCCAGGAACTATTACTATAGTCATGGAAAAGTTCATTTATTTCATTAATTCAACTCAAATTGTGAAACTCGTGTATTAAATAAATGCACACAGACTAAAGTAGTTTTAAGGGTTACTCCACCCTAAAATGTAATTTTTGTCATTAATCACTTACCCGCATGTCGTTCCAAACCCGTAAAAGTTCTGTCCGCCTTCATAACACAATTTTTTCTGTTTTGGATGAAAACCTGGAGACTTGAGACATAGACTCCCAAGTAGATAACAGTGTCAAGGTCCATAAAAGCTACGAAAAGTCGTTGTCAGAATATGAATACTTCACAATCTGTGTTATATGAAGTGACGGGAACACTTTTTGCAAGCAAAGAAAACAAAAATAATGACTTTATTCAATAATTCCTTTGTCAATAGTCTCTTCTGTGTCACTCCATATTACCGTGCTCTTCTGTGTCCTCAGCACCACAAGGATGCGTGTTTTATTTAAAATTAAAGCTAAATACAAATAGAAACAGCATATGCTAACTTCCTTGTGGTGCTGAATGTTTGTGGCTTACCCCCCTTGTGAAGGGTGTCAATGATTGTCAGAGACCATTTGAAGGCTCAGGAAACCTTTGCAGGTTTTTGAGTTGAATAGCTGATTTGCATGTCACCATATTCTAATTTGTTGAGATGATTTGTGGTGAATTGGTGGGTTTTTGTTAAATGTGAGTCAAAATCATCACAATTAAAAGAACCAAAGACTTAAACTACTTCAGTCTGTGTGCACTGAACTGAATAACTGCAATTCAGTGTTGACAATTAATTCATGCTAGATTTGAGTACAAAGTAAGTGTGCCTTAATAAGTGTCTTGCTTTTTGATCATTTTAAATATTTTTAGACATTCATAATTTGAGATTTTTTTTATACTTCTCTTACTTTCTTTTTGGGTTCAGTCAGGTTGCATGTCTGCCTCTTAGAGTGATGCTGAGATTGGACAGCATGAAATGGTTGTGATATGGATGTGTGATGCTGAAATCTGACTGGGCAGAAATTCGTCTCCCTTTTCAAACAGAAATTGGGGGTTAGACAAGCTTGTTATCCTCACACTGAAATGCAATTATCGCAAATGAGTTTCTGAGCTCTTCTAACCATCACAGCACGACTGTGTTAAGCGTCAAGGCTTGAATCAGTCAACAGTAAAAATAACAGCATGTTTGGACATTTTCACTGTGTTTTCTATAATGTCAGAGATTAATTGCATTTCAGATGTTGTATGTTTCATATCTTTAAAAATGAAATGATAAAACTGTTTGGACTCTCATTCTGACGGCACCCATTCACTGCAGAGGATCCACTGGTGAGCAATTGATGCAATGCTACATTCCTCCAAATCTGTTTTGATTAAATAAACTCATTTAAATTTTGGATGGCCTGATGGTAAGTCAATTTTCAGAAAACTTACATTTTTGGGTAAACTATTCTTCTATGTGCATTTAATGACATACACTGATCTGATATACAGGTTTATACTGCTCAGATATGCTAGTGTGGTCACAGATGCTACTGTAAAGCAGATTAAGAGCTCTTAAAAGCATGCAATTAAACATTTGCCTTTGTGTGTGTGTGTGTAGCTACAACACTATTGCAGACGGCATCAAGGCAGTGCATATACCACCCACCATCTGTTTTGATTATTTCATGTCTGTGAGAAAAACAACATACAGTGACGCAAATGACATGACTTCAATAATAAAAGCAACAACAGAACAACATCTACTAAAAAATGTCTTTTGCTTGACCTTTAAATGATCATCAATGGTGTATGACAACATAAATCCTAAGTGAGTAAATAAATATAAGCCTTCATATTGCTACCTGCATATCAAACGTATGTTTCCTTGAGTCTCCACAGGGGAATTGTAATCACTGGCAAAAGTGCAGTTATGACATACCATTTTCATTTTGTGATATGAAGTGATTTTCCTGTGCTATTATGATTGATATCATTAAATTAACTTTTGAGCTCATCATTCAAATGTGAATGCATTATAATATCATGGTGAGCGTGTGTGAGAGATTTTCAATTAAATTAAAAAATGTCGTGCCAACAGCACTGTGGCTCTGATATTTGCTTGATTTTTTTTTCAATAGCTACTTTATGGTGGATTTCTTCTAGTCTGAACACACCAGTGAAAAAAAATAGATATGCCATAAACCATCTAATAATTCCCGTTTGTAATGTGTCATTTACTTTACAGCATGATGTTTAGGCCCACTAGATATTCCTGTCTTTTCTTGGAAAAAAAAAAACATGTTTGCCGATATTGATGCTAAATATGCTTTAAGGAGATTTAAATGAGACAGCAGCGCCTCCAGTATTATTTATTTATTTATTTTTGGGATTTCAGAATCAACAGAGGCCTAGCCTACTATTTCATAAATTATATTTTCATAAATATATTCATAATAATATAAGTTGTTATAGGATATCATATACGGAATATTTTATGATACAATAATGCCATAAACCATCTAATAATTCCCGTTTGTAATGTGTCATTTACTTTACAGCATGATGTTTAGGCCCACTAGATATTCCTGTCTTTTCTTGGAAAAAAAAAAACATGTTTGCCGATATCCTAAATTTTCAAATTGGCCATAACCTTTAATTCGTTGCTGACAACTGAGGTGACATCCGCCCGGTAGATCCGCCCCTGGCAGTCGAGCGATATTAATGAGTGTGATGTACGGCATGATAAATGCTCGTCAATTCTGCTGCCCAAACTTTGTTAGCCTGTGGGTCTTTTGTTTTATTGAAAAACGATTTCACTGATTTGCATGTTTCTTGATTATGTGCTTTTTTCTGTGGTACTCACATGCACCATGTCGCTTCACGTCGTATTCTCCACCATGTCCCACAGAAAAACTGCTTTTGCATGAAATATATCTTTAAAAATGAAATGATAAAACTGTTTGGACTCTCATTCTGACGGCACCCATTCACTGCAGAGGATCCACTGGTGAGCAATTGATGCAATGCTACATTCCTCCAAATCTGTTTTGATTAAATAAACTCATTTAAATTTTGGATGGCCTGATGGTAAGTCAATTTTCAGAAAACTTACATTTTTGGGTAAACTATTCTTCTATGTGCATTTAATGACATACACTGATCTGATATACAGGTTTATACTGCTCAGATATGCTAGTGTGGTCACAGATGCTACTGTAAAGCAGATTAAGAGCTCTTAAAAGCATGCAATTAAACATTTGCCTTTGTGTGTGTGTGTGTAGCTACAACACTATTGCAGACGGCATCAAGGCAGTGCATATACCACCCACCATCTGTTTTGATTATTTCATGTCTGTGAGAAAAACAACATACAGTGACGCAAATGACATGACTTCAATAATAAAAGCAACAACAGAACAACATCTACTAAAAAATGTCTTTTGCTTGACCTTTAAATGATCATCAATGGTGTATGACAACATAAATCCTAAGTGAGTAAATAAATATAAGCCTTCATATTGCTACCTGCATATCAAACGTATGTTTCCTTGAGTCTCCACAGGGGAATTGTAATCACTGGCAAAAGTGCAGTTATGACATACCATTTTCATTTTGTGATATGAAGTGATTTTCCTGTGCTATTATGATTGATATCATTAAATTAACTTTTGAGCTCATCATTCAAATGTGAATGCATTATAATATCATGGTGAGCGTGTGTGAGAGATTTTCAATTAAATTAAAAAATGTCGTGCCAACAGCACTGTGGCTCTGATATTTGCTTGATTTTTTTTTCAATAGCTACTTTATGGTGGATTTCTTCTAGTCTGAACACACCAGTGAAAAAAAATAGATATGCCATAAACCATCTAATAATTCCCGTTTGTAATGTGTCATTTACTTTACAGCATGATGTTTAGGCCCACTAGATATTCCTGTCTTTTCTTGGAAAAAAAAAAACATGTTTGCCGATATTGATGCTAAATATGCTTTAAGGAGATTTAAATGAGACAGCAGCGCCTCCAGTATTATTTATTTATTTATTTTTGGGATTTCAGAATCAACAGAGGCCTAGCCTACTATTTCATAAATTATATTTTCATAAATATATTCATAATAATATAAGTTGTTATAGGATATCATATACGAATATTTTATGATACAATAATGCCATAAACCATCTAATAATTCCCGTTTGTAATGTGTCATTTACTTTACAGCATGATGTTTAGGCCCACTAGATATTCCTGTCTTTTCTTGGAAAAAAAAAAACATGTTTGCCGATATTGATGCTAAATATGCTTTAAGGAGATTTAAATGAGACAGCAGCGCCTCCAGTATTATTTATTTATTTATTTTTGGGATTTCAGAATCAACAGAGGCCTAGCCTACTATTTCATAAATTATATTTTCATAAATATATTCATAATAATATAAGTTGTTATAGGATATCATATACGAATATTTTATGATACAATAATGCCATAAACCATCTAATAATTCCCGTTTGTAATGTGTCATTTACTTTACAGCATGATGTTTAGGCCCACTAGATATTCCTGTCTTTTCTTGGAAAAAAAAAAACATGTTTGCCGATATTGATGCTAAATATGCTTTAAGGAGATTTAAATGAGACAGCAGCGCCTCCAGTATTATTTATTTATTTATTTTTGGGATTTCAGAATCAACAGAGGCCTAGCCTACTATTTCATAAATTATATTTTCATAAATATATTCATAATAATATAAGTTGTTATAGGATATCATATACGGAATATTTTATGATACAATAATATGATTTGATTAAGATATATGTTTCACGTATCCTAGATATTATATATATATATATATATATATATATATATATATATATATATATATATATATATATATATATATATATATATATATATATATATAAGATATAGGATATTTAAGCAGTATTAAGACAAGCAAAACTGTTAATCTCTGCTCATATCGAAATGGTCTCGACGGGCTTGATATTGCTTTAATTCAACAGTTCAATAACGTTCATATCAAGTAATTACTTAAAAGATATTGTTACTTTGTCCATTTCGAAAATAGTTCCAAATAAATATTTTCGCATGTAACTTTAGAGACGGTCCCTAAATTTGATACTCGTCCAACGTCAAGCCAACTTTATGTCTGTTTTTTTTTTTTTTTTTTTTTACTCTTAGTTTTCTTTTCTCTTCGCTGGATTGGATTCATCCATCAATTATGAACATTCAGCCGCAAACATGAGGTGCGAGCAGTCGCGAGCGCAGATGGGAGAATGGAGGAAGTTTTTTTTTTTTTTTTTTTTTTTTGCCCTAGGCAGATTGAGTCAGTTCGGGAGTTCGGAGCGGGATCGCGAATCATTTGAGTCAGTAATGGGGATCGCGAATCATTTGAGTCAGTTTCTGGAGTTCGGAGCGGCTTCGCGGATCATTTGAATCAATTCGAGAGTTCGAAGCGGATTCGCGAATCATTTGAGTCAGCTCGGGAGTTCGGAGCGGCTTCGTGGATCATTTGAGTCAGTTTGGGGATCGCAAATCATTTGAGTCAGTTCGGGAGTTCG
Source organism: Carassius auratus (assembly GCF_003368295.1). Taxonomy (NCBI): domain Eukaryota; kingdom Metazoa; phylum Chordata; class Actinopteri; order Cypriniformes; family Cyprinidae; genus Carassius; species Carassius auratus. The sequence goes on along the minus strand of NC_039265.1, from coordinate 10,891,716 downwards.
GAGCGCCTTCGCGGATCATTTGAGTCAGTTCGGGGATCGCAAATCATTTGAATCAGTTTCTGGAGTTCGGAGCGGCTTCGCGGATCATTTGAATCAATTCGAGAGTTCGAAGCGGATTCGCGAATCATTTGAGTCAGTTCGGGAGTTCGGAGCGGCTTCGCGGATCATTTGAGTCAGTTTGGGGATCGCAAATCATTTGAGTCAGTTCGGGAGTTCGGAGCGCCTTCGCGGATCATTTGAGTCAGTTCGGGGATCGCAAATCATTTGAGTCAGTTCGGGAGTTCGGAGCGGTTTCGCGAATCATTTGAGTCAGTTTGGGGATCGCAAATCATTTGAATCAGTTAGGGAGTTCGGAGCGGCTTCGCGGATAATTTAAATCAATTCGAGAGTTCGAAGCGGGTTCGCGAATCATTTGAGTCAGTTCGGGAGTTCGGAGCGGGTTCGCGAATCATTTGAATCAGATTGCGAATCATTTGAATCAGATCGGGAGTTCAGAGCGGGATCATGCATCACTAAAGATTCGCGCTCCTAAATTTTCAAATTGGCCATAACCTTTAATTCGTTGCTGACAACTGAGGTGACATCCGCCCGGTAGATCCGCCCCTGGCAGTCGAGCGATATTAATGAGTGTGATGTACGGCATGATAAATGCTCGTCAATTCTGCTGCCCAAACTTTGTTAGCCTGTGGGTCTTTTGTTTTATTGAAAAACGATTTCACTGATTTGCATGTTTCTTGATTATGTGCTTTTTTCTGTGGTACTCACATGCACCATGTCGCTTCACGTCGTATTCTCCACCATGTCCCACAGAAAAACTGCTTTTGCATGAAATGCAAAAAGCTCTCTCTGGTTCGCCTTCTACAGGGTCTTAACGTATGTTGCGGTCCATTCGTTATTAAAAGTACATCTTCTCTTTTTCGTGGCCACACTGGCCGTGACTGTTTAACCTGACCGAACAGCGCGCGCGCTCTCAATTTGAGATTGTTGACAAATGTTGAGGAGGCGTTCGTGCAACAGTCAACAGTTTGATTGACGTACTACTCACCCAATCGACTAACGCTTTAATTGCTCTCCGCTGAACTATTGGACATTAACACTAGGCAGGGTCGAATGAAAAAGAGGGACAGGTGCTCAATTTGCGTGAGGCGGTACAAAGGGTAAAAATTATGTACAGTAGCCTACAAGTAAAGCGGGACATGTGGTCACTCTATTCGCGCCAGTTATTCAGCAAACAATGTGTAGGCCACTGTATTTCAAAATTGTATCTAGTACTATATAAATTACAAAGGTTTAATTGGCATCTTTATTTCAAACAACCCGACCGACCGCAACCCGAGTATCATTAAAAATATGACCGCAGTCACCCGCTCATTTCGGATCAACCCGCCCATCACTGCTGAGGAAGTATCGATGTAACGTGCAGAATAATATTGTATTGATTTATATTAATTTATAATTAATATTAACACAATATTAAATGATGGATAACTCGAAACTAAGTTTATAATTATTAAAAGTAGGCTATTACATATATATGAATGATTGTGTGTGATAATCAAAGGACTTTGATCGTGTGTCCTGTCTGTATGTTCCCTGGGAGCTGTTTAACATTAACAGAAGAAAGTGAGACCCTCCCCTTTGAGTGAAACTCCTTCAGACTTCACTCGTCCATCATGGCGGTGTTTTCGTCTCTTACTCCGGTGTTCGTAGCGGTTTTGTGTGTGATTATCGGGTTTCTCTTCAAAAACTCCCAGAGGAGACAAACCAGATCAAAGCAGGGGCGTTCAGACCAGACCTCCAAACCCTGGGTGGACGAGGATCTGCAGGATGATACAGAAATCAGCAGCAAACACAACGGTACTCTCCACCACTACATCACTACTAAAACACACATATTACAGTGCTATTAAGGAGTTGACCTCAGCTTTTACTTTTGCATGCACTGTCCTGTCTATACATATTATCTTATTGTATATAAAATAAATAATATGTGTTTTCAGTATTAAAAAATATTTTATTTCCCACAAACATCTGCAAAATCCATCCAAAGACCTCTTATGCATATGAAAAAAAAATAAAGAATAATAATAATAATAATATATATATATATATATATATATATATATATATATATATATATATATATATATATATATATATATGCATGCAAAATTAATAAACTGTACAAAAGTACACTAGAATGTCAAATAGTAAACTATTAATTCAAGGAACAAATGGTTCGAGTCAGTACAAGAGTGGAACGCAACCGTAAGCTGCACTCAATAGCATTTATGTGAAGATGGTTTGAAGAGAGTTTACTGATGCAGAACTTTTGAAGAGATCTTAAAGTTTGAGATCTCAAAGAAGGTAAGAACTCTGTGCTGGGGGAAAAGTTTTGAACAGAATGCAAAAGTTCAAGTCCATAAAAGTCTTGCTTAAGAAGTTGCGACATGCTCTATTACAGCCCACTTTGAAAATAGCCTTTTAATGTCTATTGAACAATTACTGTTCATATACTGCTCATATTTAGTTTCATGATATGCAATCATAATTTTTTATGTTCTTCCATTCAATGACAAACATTTTCAAAACAAAACACAACGAGTAGAGTAAAAAATTTCATGGGAATAGATTTGGAGAAATTTAGCATTCCATCACTTGATCACCCCGATGGATCCTCTGCAGTGAATGGGTGCCGTCAGAATGAGAGTCCAAACAGCTGATTAAAAACTCATTCCGACGGCACCCATTCACTCCAAAGAATCCAAACTGTTCCTTTAATCGAGAGACTGTTCCTTTAAAGACCTGAGGCATGTCCCGATGTGGAATTGTGTTTCTGTTTATTGGTGTTGGTGACTCAATCGATTGTCTGTGCACAGAGGATGATGATTGGCTAGACACAACCGAGGAAGAAGACCTACGCCATATCCCATACACCCCAGCTCGGTACTCTGCTACTGAGATGCTGGAACGATCTGAGATGTTCTACTCGCTCATGAATCTGAGACGGTCTGTTCGCTTCATCAGTCCAGAACCAGTACCAAAAGAAGTGATTGACAATGTCATACGCACTGCAGGTAATGCAGTCACAATCAGGGCTGAATTTTAGTCTGATTTGGTCGAGGTGGCAAATGCCTATTCAGCTCAAAGGACAAAAAATTCAAAGCCAAACCTTTGTCTCCAGGACTCCTCTACTGTCTGTTTATGTGTGTGTGTGTGTGTGTGTAAGGCACTGCACCTAGTGGAGCTCACACTGAGCCCTGGACGTTTGTGGTGGTGTCTGATGCAGATGTCAAACACAAGATCAGAGAGATCATTGAGGAGGAGGAGGAGATCAACTACAAGCAAAGGATGGGAGACAAGTGGGTCCAAGACCTGAAGAAACTGAGGTGTGTTTCAAATAGACAAGAGACTACATCATATATAGTTATATACATAATTAATTCATTACTAGTTTTGCTTATTATTGTACTATTACCTCGTGTATGTACTACTAGTATTATGTGTTTAAAATTTTAATACAATAAATACAGACTCATATAATAATGTTGACTAAAATGCATTTAGCTATGATATTAGTGCCCCCTTGTGGTTACATTTTTCCATCTTATTTATTTATTTATTTTTACTATGGATAACCTTGTTTCAAACGGATGTCAATCATAATAATAATATAACTATAATAAATTATAAAACGAATTATTATTGTAAAAATATTTTTTATTTAATATTATATTATAGGTGAAATGGAATACTCAATCATTTAATAATATTATGTATCAAAATAATAATATGTATTATATGTAAACTGTAATATAATAATAATAATGATATGATGCCATTATTATTATTATAACACTATGCAAAGTAATTTAATAATAATATATGAAATATTATTTATGTTGTTGTTGTTATACTCTATACAGAAATACAATAAACATTTTTTGAAATAGTAATATTTATGCAATTTAAATGACTAAATGTAAATGTAATTATCAAATGAAATAGCACGGATAATACTATACACTGTAGTATATAATATAATTTATTATAGTTATTACAATATTACATTTATTATTATTATAGTTTTATAAATATTATTTATTGATGGGATTTTTGGTAGGATTTACAGATAAACATAGATGTTATATTTTAATAATATAATTATTACGTGTATACAATGTTTTCATAAACTCCTGTGTTACTAGAGCCACTTTGTGGTCAGTGGCCCTGCTATAACTAATTTCATTTGAAGAATTTATATGACTTCAGAATTCACAAAAAAAAAATGATAAAGACGTAAAAACAAGTGTCTTTCACAGGACAAACTGGGTGAAGGAGTATCTGGATGTGGCTCCGTATTTGATTCTAGTGTTTAAACAGACATATGGAATTCTGCCCAGCGGCAAGAAAAAGACTCACTATTACAATGAAATCAGCGTGTCCATCTCCTGTGGCATTCTGCTGGCTGCTCTGCAGGTCAGATGCAAAAAAAAAAAAAAAACACTAAACAAGCATTTGTTTAAAAAAATGTGGCTGTTTGATTTGAATGACATGCAATATTCCATTGTTCACATGTTTGCTGTCAGAATGTTGGGCTGGTTACCGTGACGACCACTCCTTTGAACTGTGGCCCACAGCTCAGGCTCCTCCTCCAGCGGCCGGCCAATGAGAAGCTTCTAATACTGCTTCCTGTTGGCTACCCTGCATCTGATGCCAAAGTGCCTGACCTCAAACGCAAGGACCTGAAAGACATAATGGTGACGGTGTGAGATCATCAGCTGCTATAAACAAATGTGATGCCATAAAAAGACCAACTTACAGAGCAGTTTTGAATATAAAACCAAGTGCTATTCAAATCAGACCAAATGTTCTCAGCTTACTGCTTTATTTTTATTATTTCTTTACCATAAAGGGATTTTCAAGTAATAGTTTACATAAGGACACAGTTACTTCCAAATTTTGCATGGCTCTGTTAATGTACACTTTATATATTATGAATTTGCTGTGACTTATGCAAAACATTAAGTAAAGTACATGTTTGTAGTTTTCCATGCTAATGCGTCATGGTGTTTTCTACACTACTGAAATATTTGAAAGGGCTTCATGTTTATTTTACAGTCATTGCAAGCTAATGCCATTCGTATTGAAACAATATATTTTTAATAAATAAAATTAACAAGTATACAGAGTATATTGTTAGAGGGTCATTTTTTCTAATAGTAAAATAGAAATAGAACTAGAAATAGAAATGCTAGTGTTAATGGGTCAAGTAGTGTGTGTGTGTGTAGGAATTTTATGATTTTATTTTGTATTAATTAAAAATTATTTGAGTACTTTTATTTTTACCTTAACTACTTTAAGTGTGTCATTTGTTAGATGTTATACTTATAAACTTTCTTCTATCCTATCTTTCTTCTATTATGTAGAGATAACTTATATAATCTTTTTATTATTATTATTATTATTATTGAATACAAACAAATGTAAGAGAATGATATCATCAACTCGTGAGATATTTGTAGAATATTTCAACAGAATGTGTAAACATGTCAATATGTGAATTTTAAGCTGCTAAAATATTATAATATAAAAACATTAATATAATTTTAATTATATAATATAATAATGATCATGTAAAAAATACAAAATAAAAGCCCCAAAACAAATAATTATATATATATATCTTTGTTTTTTAACCCAAACGGGGCTTTTATTTTGAAAATACATTTCCGAACGCACCAGGAAACAAAGAAGGGAATCAAAAGAGGTGACGTATTTGTTGACTAGTGCAGGAAGTTCCTTTACTTAGTTGACAGCTTTCCTTAATCGATTACTTTACTAGATTTGTATTTAGTGATCGCTATAAGGCAGTAAATATGTAATATATCTCATCATCTTTCTAACTGGAGTGCTGTGCATCAGGCTGGGTGTGGTGTGAGTGTAGCGGAGCTGCTGTGAACTGAAGCCGGCGGAGATGTCGTGCTCGCTGGAGAAGGTGCTGGGCGACGCGCGGACGCTGCTGGAGCGGCTGAAGGAGCACGACACGGCCGCAGAGACTCTCATCGAGCAGTCCAGCATCCTCAGCCAGAAGATCCACAGCATGAAGGAGGTCGAAAACACTCTTCCTGACAAGGCATGATATGAAATCTCTCACTGATCACCCTACAGAGCACACACATGACCTCGAAGAGCATACACGGTGCAGATTACAGTCGTGTGCATGTATTATTGCTTGTACATTGGACAATATGAGACATTTATTGTACAGTATGGGGTTTAGTGAGCAAGATCTGGACTGATGAACCAAAGGCTGTTAATATAGACACATAGTGCACACTAACTAACTGACAATCAAATTTGTCAATTTAGTTGTTGCAGTTCTAGGACCCTATTTATGGTGCGTCTCTAATAACTAATAAATGAAGAATAACCAAAAACTACTCATGAATTTCTGTTTTTTTCTGTATTTAGTACATGGAGGAAAGCACAGAGTATCAGGAGCTGTCCAGACACAAACCTCACGTCCTGCTGACACAGGAGAACACCCAAATCAAAGACCTCCAACAGGAGAACAGAGGCAAGACGGCAGGAGTTTCTTCAGTCTCTTGCATTTTTTTTTACAAGGAATCCCTGATTCAACTGTTTGTGCTGTTCACAGAGCTCTGCCTCTCTCTGGAGGAGCACCAGTACGCTTTAGAGCTGATCATGGGCCGATACCGAAAACAGATGCTTCAGCTGATGATGGAAAAGAAAGAGCTGGATACCAAACCTGTGCTCAGCCTTCACCAGGATCATGCCAAGGTGCCAGACCTCATACAAAACTGAGAATGAGTTATAAATGTACTCCAAGATGTAGATGCGTTTGTTTCTTTATCAGAACACATTTGGAGAAATCATTCCATCAAAGCATTCCATCACTTGCTCATCAGTGGATCCTCTGCAGTGAATGGGTGCCGTCAGAATGAGAGTCCAAACAGCTGATAAAAACATCACAATAATCCACACCACTCCAGTCCATCAGTTAATATCTTATGAAGCATAAAGCTGCGTGTTTGTAAAAACAAATCCATCATTAAGGTGTTTTAAACTTGCTTCTGGCAGAAATATGAATCCATAATAATGCTTCCTTCAGTGAAAAAGTCCACTCCTGTTGTCCTCTCACATTAAAATCCACCAACAGTTTTTGCTTGTAAATGATGCTTGATCTGTGCATATTTCTCTACTGCTTCAGACGAGACCGCTTTTCACAGAAGAAAGCAATATTATGAATACAGCACTCACATTTTAGCTGGAGGCAACGGGTTGATGTTAAAAACATATTGATGGATTTGTAGCTTTTCACTTCACAAGACATTAACTGGTGGACTGGAGGGGTGTAGATTATTGTGGTGTTTTTATCAACTCTCATTCTGACAGCACCCATTCACTGCAGAGGATCCATTGGTGAGCAAGTGACGTAACGCTACATTTCTCCAAATCTGTTCACTTGAAGAAACAAACTCTGGATGGCCTGAAGGAGAGTCATTTTTTTAGGTGACCTATTCTTTTAAAACTTTGCATCTACTATTCATGTTCAAAAATCAGACAGAATGCAACCTAAAAGAAGCCTTTATTCCAGGAGGTTCAAAGCCAGTTGGAGCGGATCTGTGAAATGGGTCAAGTAATGCGTCAGGCTGTTCAGATGGATGAGCGGCGTTACTGCTCTGTAAAAGAGCAACTGGCACAGCTCCAAGTAATGGCTTCATTGTAATTCACCACCTTATCATTTCTGCTTTCATATGTTCATGTAACATATCTTTTTCTTGATGCAGATTGAAAATAAGGAGCTCAGGGGTCTGCTTTCCATCAGCAACAGCTCCGTGAGGCCGCAAAACCCAGCAGAGAGCCCAAAGAAACAAGAGCCCTAAACGAGGAAATGTTTGTATATTTGTATGTCTACTGACATGAATATCTGTATCGGGTTCTTTAGTGTTGAATTGAACTGTTCTGACGGTGGTTTAACTTCCTGCTGCCCGATGATGCACTTTCTGATGTTTGATATTATTAATGATGCTAATGTGTTTGTTCAGGAAAGACCTATCACCTCTTTAGTTTTTTAATATATGCTTAATAACTTCTACGCAAATGTGCATTATAGATCAGCTTTGGCTGTGTTCATTTTGCATTAAAAAAGAAAGAAGTGTATTTTAAAATGAGGATTTTGTCTTAAATTGATTTGGTCTTAGCAGGATCATAGGTCTTTTTAGGTCACATTAGTAAATTGTGGAGTACACTCTATATATGTGAAAACAATTATTAACAGACCTATTATGTAACTAGCTATTAAGAAAGTTGTATGTATCAGCAGTGTTGCATCTTTAAGCAGTTTGATGTGATGATCTCATACGTTGTGTAACATGCACTGTTTTGCGATGAGAATCTTCTTAAAAATGCCTCTAAGCATTTGCCAGTCTTTTTATTGTAAGTTGTTGTATTTTCATTTTCATCTCAGGAAAGCAATCATATGTACTGCAATTGTTATTTTGTATGACACAGTATGTAAAATAAAATACAAGTATTCAATGTTTATGTGATAAATGATGAAGTATGATATTGTATGAATGTCTTCCTAGAAACCATCATATGGTGTGAAAGATAATCTTGCTAAATATTAAAATATTCTATTTTCCTGTGAAATAAACTAAAGGGATATTGTTTTTTTTTATATAATTTGCATTGTCTAATTATTAAGCTAAAATTTTTATTTACAGAAAATATTCATAAAATATTAAAAATATGTTAGTTTACCCGTAATATCTGAATTTTTTTTTTTAGTTTAGTTTAAAAATATATATTTTCTAAATATTTTATCTTTCCATCTGCGTAAGAAAATGTAAAAATACGATCCAATTTAAAATATAAACAATGTTTTGAATATATATATATATATATATATATATATATACACATACATACATACATACATACATACATACATACACGTCATATAATTAGTTATAATAAGTTGATTTATTTCACTAATTCCATTCAAAAAGTGAAACAGTTTTGTATATTAAATAAGTAAAAGTAAAGGAATAAAGTGTATAATAAAGTAAAAGAAATGGACACAGCGACCCTTGAGACAAGTGAAGCCCATTTTTAGCTGTGTAGCTGTGCGTGCAAACTGCCATCGTTAATCTTGCAGAGACGGCGAGCTTGAGCGGGGAGTTCTTTGGCGTGAGTGAGCAGGAGTAAGTATTCGGATTAATTATTTTGTATAGTATTTTAAAATGTCACGCCAGTACGCCATATTAAGTTAATTGCCTGCGAGCTTCTACTCCTGTCTGTATGGTAATGCGACAGAGAGACGAGTGGTTATGACGCAATCGTTAGGCTATTTTTACAAAAACTGTTTCTATGGGGCCATAATGTAACATAGAAGGTAATGGAGCCCTTTATACATTGTCGTGTATCTTTAGAAATAAATAATGGACAAAAGGAGTCTTTAAACGCCTCAGATGTAAAGTTATTCGCTGTCAAAGTGACGCCTAAATGAATGGGAGTCAATGGGAATGCTAATGCAAGTGAAGTTCTGCTAAAAGATGGTGGCACCCGGCTGACTTCAACTTCCGGTCGACTTCCTTACCGCCTGGCAATAACGTGCGTTAATGCTTGAGCGGCGCCAATGAGTCAGATCGGGAGTTCGGAGCGGGTTCGCGAATCATTTGAGTCAGTTCGGGAGTTCGTAGCTGGTTCGCGAATCATTTGAGTCAGTTTGGCGATCGCGAATCATTTGAGTCAGTTTGGGAGTTCGGAGCTGGATCGCAAATAATTTGAGTCAGTTCGGGAGTTCGTAGCGGGTTCGCGAATCATTGAGTCAATTTGCGGATCGCAAATCATTTGAATCAGTTCGGGAGTTCGGAGCGGGTTCGCGAATCATTTGAGTCAGTTTGGGGATCGCGAATCATTTGAATCAGTTCGGGAGTTCGGAGTGGGTTCGCGAATCATTTGAGTCAGTTTGAATGCAGTAGCTCTTTCTAAGGGTATTTTTTTCAAAATCCTTTTGCACATTTTATTTATGTTCGGTAGTTCTTTCTAGCTCAAGCAAATCCACAAACTAATAAAATGATTTATTATTAAGGTCGCCTGTTGACTGCTGTATATAAAACCCCTTCAATATAGATGTTGTTACCTCAAGGGATAAGGCGTCATCACAAAAACAAAACAGAATTTTTTTTTTTGTGGCTATAATAGAGCACCAGCACCTCTTTTAGGCCACTTAAAGCACTGCTTTGATGCATTCTCCTCCAGCATCCGCTTCTTCTTCCCTCCTTTGCTTTCTCTTCTTGCCTGGGGGTATTGTTAAATCTTATGCAACCACGCTAATCCTTCCTGACTGTCAATTTATTTTTTTTATTTTTTTATTTGCGTGCTTTTTTTTGGGCCGATCATGAAAATTCATCAACCGGCAGGCCGGTCGACCGGCCAACCGGGAAAAGTCCCGATCGTCACGATTGCCACTACGCCCCTGCCCCTGTTCTTGGGTCTGGCATATCACATTTTTTTCTTCACAATATCCCATAGATTTTCAGGACAGGGATACCATGGTCCTTAAACCAGGTACTGGTAGCTTTGGCACTGTGTGCAGGTGCCAAGTCCTGTTGGAAAATGAAATCTGCATCTCCATAAAGTTGGTCAACAGCAGGAAGCATGTGGTTGTCCTGCATCTTCAAAAAACAAGCTACAGGCGGTCCAAAATGCAGCAGCTAGAGTCCTTACCAGGTCAAGAAAATATGATCATATTACCTCAATTTTACAGTCTCTGCACTGGCTACCTATTAAGTTCCTTATCAGTTACAAATTATCATTACTTACCTGTAAGGCCCTAAATGGTTTAGTTCCTGCGTAGGTGTCAGTGGTCATCTTTGGGACATCTGTCAAGTCAGCAGTCTTTCCCCATGATTGTGTAGCCTACAGAACTAGACTGAGAGACCATTTAAAGACCTTTTTCAATTTTGAGTTAATTAGCTGATTAGAGTGTGGCACCAGGTGTCTTCAATATTGAACCTTTTCAGAATATTCAAATTTTCTGGGATACTGAATTTGGGATTTTCCTTAGTTGTCAGTTATAAACTAATAATTTATACTAATAAGTATTGTGGTACCTAAAATGATATATATATATATATTTTTTTTTTTTTATTAATTTTTTTTATATATATATTTTTTTTTTTTCTAATAACAAAGTAACATAAACGTGCACTTTTCTTCCGCCTGTCCAGCGGGTGGCGCCACGCCGCAGCGCGTGCACACTCCTCTCGCCGGGGAAGGAAGGGAAGTATGACAGCGTACCTTCAAGCCAAAGTCATCCGCGTTACTGCCGCCGTCCGCTGTTATCATGTCTGAGAAAGAGCTCGGCCAGAAGTGGGACCGCTGCCTCGCAGACAGCGCGATTAAATTCGGTAAGAACTCATGATATTTAATAATCAGCTCTGTTGTCACGACCGTGTAGGGCGCTCAGGTCACTGAAAAGACGTTCACTCGACTAGGACGCATATAAATGACATTTTTTTAAAGAGCTCATTAGGCTTCGAGTACTAACGTCACGGTATTATTTATGTTATATATATATATATAAATATATATATATATATATATATATATATATATATAAATAAATAAAAAAATTACTACTAGGACCGCTTACTACTAAGCTAGGTTTTTAGACCTACGATGTTAAAAAAAATTTTTTATTTTGTTTACTGTTTTTCTACTATGTAACGTTACCATGGTAATTATCATCGTATACTTTAGAGTACCATTAATACAGGCTGTATCTGGGGCAGTACCTTTTCACCTTTGTTGCTTTTTGGTAATAATATGTACACTCTAGGTATAAAACTGGGATAGTAGCACAGGGATATTTGTAGCAATCCAACAATACATTGCATGGGTCAAAATGATCGATTTTTCTTTTGTACCAACAATCATTAGGTTATTAAGTAGAAATCATGAAGATCATTTTGAAGATAATTTACCCCTATTAAGGTGAATTTCCTACTGTATATATATATAAAAACTTAACTTTTGATCAGTAATATGCATTGCTAAGAACTTAATTTGGACAACTTCCTCCATTTTTTTTGTCTCTTGCACCCTCAGATTCGAGATTTACATCATTCACATCCAGACCATACATCAATAGAAAGCTTATTTATTCAGATGTATAAATCTGAATTTTTTAAGAAATGGACCCTTATGACTGGTTTTGGTCTTGGATCACATTTGGGCATGCTGATTTATTTTATTATATGTAATATTTGTTTCTTGTAGGTACCGGTCTGGGTCTAGGAATTGTGTTCTCTGTTGTTTTCTTCAAGCGTAAGTGTATATTATATCATGTCTTGTGTAAAGCAGATTTATTAGAATGTGTTTTCTTCCATGCTAATGTGAAGATTTGTTTGTGCAGGCCGGACATGGCCCATAGTGTTTGGGACAGGACTGGGTCTTGGCATGGCTTACTCCAACTGCCAGAATGACTTGAAGTCACATTATGTACTGCACAGTAAAGTTGCTAAGGTTTGTGTTTTGATTATAGAGATCACGTGTTGTCTCGGTCACATACTGGTAAAATAATGTGTAGCCTGAATGCACAGGAAGTCGCTTTGGATAAAAGCATCTGCTAAGTGCATAAATGTAAATGTAATGTCACCTAGCTGTTTATGTCTGTTTTTTTTTTTTATTGGAGAGCTTGGGCATAGAATTATCCAAGGTATCACTCAATATTTTTTATGAATTATTTATAAAATGTACATTCAAAAAAAAAAAAAAAAGGGGGTAAAGTATAGTTCAGAGTATTGCATTTCTTGTTTTTTAATTCAAAGTTAAAGTTTGTAGTAGATTTAATATTTACATTTTCTGTTTTAATTTTTATTTTTTTATAATTTTCTTATTTTTTTTATTAATCAGCGTCATCTGGAAGATGTTATCAGAGCTTATCAGAGCAGTAAATATAACAAAATAATTCAGAACTCAATAAAGCTTCATGTGTAATAGTTATATTAAACGTTTATATATTATTATATAAGAAATATTATATTATAAAATTCAGATTAATTTATTTTTAATATGTAAGGCTGATTATTAATAATGAATTAATTATAATAAATACATTTATAATGATTTATTAATTTTCAATATTTTATGTCTGTACTTTAGCTATTTTGTTTTAGTTATTTTAGTACTTCAATTTTGAACTTTTTTAGTATTTTAGTACTTAAATGAGAAATTTTTCATTCAGTTAGCTGAAATAAAATATACAAAACTATTTTTTTCAAGTAATTATGGTTTTATATAATAATTGTAACCCTGACAAAAATTTACTTTGCCCATCTATATAGTAATTTATGTTCTTTAACAATTAATTTGTTGCAATGTTTGATAAATATTGTTATTCCTTTGCATATAAATATTATAACGTAGGTCCCAGAGTTGTAGGCGTGCACAGATCAAATTAAATCATTGTAATAAATGATAAATTCACTGGAAATAACATGCATTGTTCAAAACATGTGACACAGTCAATTGGAAATATGAACATTTAGCATATTCAGATTATATCAGAAATACATATTTTAATGCTTAATGTTAATAAAAAAAACTCTAAACACTTAAATTATCAAAAATCACCTGATTAAGTAAGTCTTGATACTTATCACTTAAATTTCATATGCATGCTTTTTTAGGTATTTTTTCACAACAGTTTGTACTTTTTTTGTTTTTTTTTCTTGAGTTGTTTTTTTTATTTTAACATAGGATCTTATTCATGGGATCTCCCTGCTTCAACGAATCTGAAGATCAGTGTTTCAGTCCTGATTTGTTTTCTCTGGTCTCTTTCAGGAGCAGTAGTCGCATCAGTTATGGATCATCTGCCTTGCTGTTCGTATTCAAAGCCTGACACAATCAAGACTTCTTGTCTTTCTTTCTCCATAACATCCATGTTCTTGTAAAGCAAAGTCTGTTTATATTTAATAAAATATTAAAAAGGAGATTTGAAATTTTCTAAGGGTGATTTTTATGTGTTTGTTTATTTTTTTATCTTTTTGAATAATGGCCCTACAGTAACATGTGTTCCAAAAATCAAATGATAGCAGCCTACGCTGTCATCTAGCTTTCGACCCGGGCCATGATGATATTTGGCAACCATTCTAAACTAGTGCACTTACTTTGCTTAAAGCAAAACATTGTGCCTTGTTGGCATGGTGACAGTACTGAAGTACAAGCATCATTTTATTTTTTCTGAAATCTGCCGTGCTTATACATGATTGCACTATTGTAATGTTGCTTTTTACATAAAGGTAGAAGTATATATAGAAGTTCTCATGCATGACCTTGTTGAGGAGTAAGGCTTTAAAGAACTGTTGCAGGCATGTTGTCTGTAATGATTATACAATTGCGAAATTAAATCTATTGCTTTTGACACAACTGTACAACAGTTTTGTTTAAATTCATTCAGCTTGGAATAAAATTTTAATTTCAAAACCCATTCTTTCTCAGTTCTAATTCTCCGATGTGTTTTCACTATTATAAATGCACAATTGAAAACACAACTGATCATGATCAGTGAAAAAAAAAAAGAACAAAAAATAATCATGCATTTGGACATAAGTACACTATGATTAAACTTCCACATCTCAGTTTGCAAAAAACATATTGAGAAATGCATTTAAAAGTCTGTTGTGCAACTGTATTGACGACATGCAGTCTGATTTGACAATCAACTGCAAATAAAAAAAAAAATTGTTTCTGGTGCCAAATGTTAGTGTCAAGAGGCAAAGAGGAAAAAGTGTTCACACACACACACCAACACGTCTTGTAAAATTACATTCTAATCATTTGTTAACAATCTTGCATATTTTTTTTACATCTCACATTTACATAAGCCTTTTGTTAGATGCTAATTGCTCGCCTCAATGAACTCTGAATAATGATTGGCTGTGAATGTGCATGAAGTCGCATTAAGAGTGCGATGCTCAGACACGCTTTATGCCCAGCGGCAGAGAGTGGATCCCGAAGGCACCCTGAAGTGGACGATACAGGGATTAGAAGAGTGCAGGGAGCAGCCAAGATGCCAACACAGTTACCTCTAGTGCACTCGTCCGCACCCTTTTACTCAATTACAGCCACACAATTACTGAATAAAGAACGTTTGAGCTCATAAAAATGCATAGAAAGCCAACAGAAATCCACCTTAATAGCAAGAAGCAGACCGAGATAAGTTTGTTTTTTAATTCACTCATCTAAAAATATCTGTATGGTAGTCTTACTCTTGTAAAGCTCCCTCTCCTTCTCTCACACTCTCTCGTACCGAAGCCCACCTCTCGGTTGCCCTCCCCCAAAGAGTGTCATCATGACACGTAGCTTTGAAATACTCTTGACAGGCACAGAATTGCTCATACTGGTGCTAAGCATTGAAGAAGCCAGACTAGTGACTAGGAAATGTGTCATTTTATTGCTTTGCTCATCTCACGTTAACAAATGGAGTGATGGCAGCTGAATATCCTTGCACTGATGTGACTGAGGCACACAGAGGGAGTGGAAATCACCAACCTCGCCAGGGGAAAGACAGAAAGGAATACTATAAACGGGACATCTTGATCTTTTTCGCCACCTGAGGTGACCCGCAGATCAACCGTTTCACATTCAGCATCACTCTCTCAATGCACTTGAAAAACGCTGGATGTGTGTTCGCTTCATCGAGACCCCAGGAAGCGCACACGGTCCTATTCAACTCTCCGATGATGAGTGGCTCACCTATCGCTCGAGTAGAGGCAGAATCAGGTGCGGATGTTCACAGGAGCTACAATGACAGTGGTACTATCGGTGATGGCTGGAGCATTAGTGGCAGTGGTCCCTGGCTTCTCGCAGTCATGCTGTCCCTCATAATTCTGGTGACAGCTTGTGGGAACATTTTGTTGATCGCCTTGGTGTTTGCACATCGGTCGCTGCGCTGCACCTCCAACTGCTTCCTGGTGTCCCTCTTCCTGTCAGACTTGATGGTGGCTCTGGTCGTGATGCCCCCTGCCATGCTCAATGTGCTTTGTGGGACCTGGGTGCTGGCGCCCGGATTCTGCCCCGTCTGGCTTTGTTTCGACGTGATGTGCTGTAGTGCTTCCATCCTCAACTTGTGTGTCATCAGTCTGGACCGCTACCTCCTCATCATCTCTCCATTGCGATACAAACAGCACATGACCCCGCCTCGTGCCTTGCTTCTGGTGGGTGGGGCTTGGGGGTTGGCAGCCCTCACTTCCTTTCTGCCGATCAAGATGGACTGGCACAGCCTGGGTCGCTCCCAACACCTTTCCGAGAATGATCCCGCCAACGCCACAGTCTCCCAGTCGAGTTCCTTCTACCCTGCTTCATACTTCCAGCTTTCCACATCAGGGACGCCATCCACACAGTGCCGCCTGCGGGTGACTCTCCCCTTCGCCCTCGTGGCGACCTTTCTCACCTTCTTCTTGCCCTCTACAGCCATCTGTTTCACCTACTGCAGGATCCTGCTGGCGGCCAGAAGACAGGCACGACAGGTGGAGGCTCTTACTCATCCCGCTTACCCACATCACTCACCCGGCGAACCATCTCGCCCTGCTTCTCCCAGACACGCCGTCCAGGATGGAAACGACTACAGCCAGCAGGAGCCACCCGGGTTGCGGCAAGCTCCGGTGAGAAGTCCAGAGTCAGAGAAAAGATTGGGATAGAAATTCAATTTGTGAAGTGACAGGACTAGAGTAGAGTTATTAGATAAATGTTTTGCTTCATGTGTGTGCAAATCCTTGTTGTGAACTCTCGATAAACTAAGCCACTCTGAGTAGAGGTCTTCACAGGTCCACTTGGATCTGACCTTGGATCTCGGACATGGGTCGGGTTTTGTATTAGCTGCTTTGGGTAATTTCTTGTGCTTTTTCCAAATGGACCCAATAAGAGCCAAATTCTTTTAAACTATCCTGGAGGCAAACATGTGCATTCATGTTAAGTCCATTTTTGAGAAACACGTAAAAAACTGAACATAGTTTGTAACCTTGAAATCTATCTTACAGATATGAGATCAGGAATATTACACGGTGTGTTCATGCAGGGCTTTTCTTTTTTGTGCACAGCAGCCCTTCACCGGAGATGAGGTAAATAACATGATTTATTAGGCTATCAATTTACTTCTTATTAAGCGTTCATGTTTATTTTTTAAATCAGGGTCACAACTGAAAGCAAACTGAGAAATAACATGTATCATGTAGGCAAAACTGCAGAATAATATTCGGCTCGGAGAATGGATTTTAGGACCCGAGGAGGCCTCTAACTTGGAGTGCATGCATTCTCAAACTGTTTTGGCCTATTGGTAATTTACGTAGCCACTGCTTATGCAAGTGAAGGCTGTGTGATTACAGACACAATGCCGCTTGTTGAGAATGTGCAGAGAATTCCCCGCACCTTAACAAACACAAAAAGAAAGTTGAAAGAGATGTAGCGGAAAAAGGAAAATTCAATTTTGAGGACTTGAATAGAAAGTAATGAGAGACAAGATGAGGGTGTCAGGGTGCCAATAAGGCATTTGAAGATGAGGAAGGGCGAAATGGGAGGGTAGAACTATTCAAGAGAATAGCAAAGACCTTGTGAGGCACTGTCACTTTCAAGAGCTTTCATCTGAGAGAGGGAAAGGCATAAATAATTACCCCAGGCTAAGGTAACATTACTAACCATCTCTCAGCAGGAGAATCGCTGTGAAATCTCGATGAATATATTCTTTTCTGTCTCTTCCTCTCAGCTGTCGGTGAACAGTGAGCGCAGACTGGCACACAGGCAAAGGAAGAGAGCTCTGAAAGCCAGTCTTACCCTGGGAGTGCTCCTGGGTCTCTTCTTCAGTGCCTGGCTTCCCTTTTTTATCATCAACATGGCACAGGTCAGTCCAAAAAACATCAACTCACTTGTTTACAAGCATGTAAAAAAAGAGGATGGGTGGCAAACTAATTGCAGTATGACAAACCGACATCCTATTTAATTATTCCTTATCCTGCTCTCGAGCTTTCAACAATCCCGTCCCCCATCTGTGTCCCTCACTTTGCTCAGATTTCAAGCTTCTGGGCAAGCCTGTCTCTAGCCCTCCTTCACACACAATATGGTGTGTGAATAGCACTCTATCTCGGTCTCCTACTCTCCCCTTCTTCATCCGTGGCATCCTAACATCGTCTTCCGACGAACTAGACATCTTTGACCTTTTCCACCTCTTTGGTATTGAGTCTCAACTACATTATGTATTGATTTTGTGATCTAAGACCTTTTCTTCTGTACATTCAGGCGGTGTGTGAGTGTGTACCACCCTCCTTCTTCGATGCCATCACCTGGTTGGGGTACTGTAACAGCACCATGAATCCAATTATATACCCAATGTTCATGAGGGATTTCAAAAGGGCTTTGGCACGGCTTCTACCCTGCTGTTCTTCATCACAAGCCCCTCGAAGGCCATCGCTGCCACTTTCCCTTTCTCTACGCAACTCAGGGGAGCCACAACTGCCCACTGAACCCCCCTCCCTCGTGTCCGACCCACCTCAACTACCGGTGACGGCCACGGACGCCGTTAACCTTCTCGACGCGGAAAACGCCGGGATCGATCTGCCTCTGCTGCTGCCCAACCAGGTCGATACATTAGATGATTGACACTCCAACCGAGACAACAAAAGAAGTGCAATGTATTGTGAACGGCAAGATGTGAGACTTATAATTACAGGTTTTTGAAAAAATGTTTTGAAATGTACCATGTAAAAAAAAAAAAAAAAAAAATCAATGGGATAGGTGTTAATGGGATAGTCGTGCCTAAACTGGAAGCCTGCTTCGCTCCTCGAGGCAGACCACAGAGATCGTACATTTAGAACTCAACACGCATCCCGCTTCATTCATTACCATAACAACCAAAACAACAGATGGATAAAGCAGACGAGAGCGAAAGAAATCTCACTAATACCTCTCACAATGTCAAGTGGTTTGTCTGTGGAGCTGTAATTCACATCTTAATTAAACAACAAACCACTTCTAATGAAGGGGGCAAATGGTGTATACAGAATACTGGCAGTTTATCACAAATTATATTTAGCAGTGCTTAAAAAAAAAAATCTATATTAATTAGAGATGATATCCATAAATAACATTATCAATTCCAGAATGACAAAAAGCCAAGGTTCCTGTTGGTTATATTTTTAATGCTGGGTACACATCAAAAGATAATCGGGCTGATTCTGGGCCGATTTCCCCACTTCCGACAATCTATGTCCTGATTATCTTGATGGTACTACAGATTATTTTATCAGATTTTTCCTTGGTGTGAGGTGTGTTAAGAGTCTTCGAACCTGATCGGAAGAATGTCGGAGCAGTCCCGATCGCGAATCGTAAATATTCAACATGTTTAATATTTAGGATCAGAAATCCTGATGTGTGAGGGGAACCTCAAGGACAAATGCGCGCACGCTCTGGAGATCATCACTTGAAACGAAACAATATCCAATCAGAAAGCGAGATGATGGAAGACGGAAGCTTGTACATCCTTACGAAAGGAAAATATATTTACCAATATATTTCTTAAAATATACTGTGATATATTATTTTCCCTTTTTATTTCTAATATTATATATATTTGAATACATTTAATAATATATTGATGACACATATATTATATAATATATTGCAAAATATACAAATGATTGCCGCTTTCAATATATTGCAATATATTGGAAAAAATAAATATATAAAAGAATATATGCCTAATATATTACATTATATTCTCCAATATACTGCAATATACCGCAAATGGTTAAATCTAGGAAATTTTATCCTCATTTTTGTGGTCTTATCATATTTTGAAGATCTATTGGTGTGTACCCAGCATAAAAGTCTTGTGAGATTCACATGTGACATTTAAACACTGTGTTTATTTGGGTCCCACGGTAACCTTTACGCCCAACCCTTAATCTTGGTGGCAGCAAATGCGAATCTCAGGAGTTTCTTGGAACGAGGTTTACCATCTAGACCCAAACCACATTTGGTGAATCAAGGAAATGTGAGGATTTCATTGCTCTTGGCTCAGAACAAGCAGGTTTGCCATTGACTAACTGCTATTGTGCTTCAGTTTGCAACAGATAAGGTGTGTTTGTGCTTAAAAAAAAAATCGCTATTAATTAGAAATGGTATACACAAATAACATAGATATTATCAGACAATTCCAGGATGACAAAAAGTCAATGTTCCAGTTGGTTCTAGCTTATACTGATAACTTACACTCTGGGTGGGGTCTAGATGGTAACTCTTCTTCTGCTAAAAGTCTTGTGAGATTCACACGTGACATTCAAACACTGTCTTTATTTGAGTCCCACAGCAACCTACGCTTAATCCTTAATCTTGGTAGCAGCAAATGCGAATCTCAGGAGTTTCTTGGAACGAGATTTACCATCTAGACCCGACTCAAAATGTTATGATTTGTGAATCAAGGAAATTTCATGACTTCATTGCTCTTGGCTCAGAACCAGCAGATTTGCCATTGACTAACTGCACCTGTGCTTCAGTGTGCGACTGGTAGGTTGTGTTTGTGCATTCAGTAGTCCACTTTGTGTCATCCCAGTCCCAGGACGTGTGCTCACAGTCTGTCTCACTTTCATCTTCTCGGTCTATTTTGCCTTGATCCTGAGATGGTTCAACATGATCCTTGACTCCGAGAGTGCATATTGAATGTGTGTTCCCTTGACAGGGATCAGTGACGCCATCAGATTCATTGATGGAGTCCAGTAAATCAGATATATCAGGGATATCCCAGCCATTCTCAGAGTCCTTCCTCTCGCACGGTTCCCTGTCTACAGTCGGTGTCTTGTATTTATCTACATTGGCCTCTGTGGTGTCTGAGGTATCATTGTTTGAAATGTCCATAGATGCTTCCCCTTTGACTCTGCTCTGACCATCTGATCCTGGAGTGCCTGGTTTTTCTGGAGATAAATGTACCAGCGGTAGTTTGCCACCCATGGCTCCAGCTTCTTCCCTGGTAGGAACCCCTACTGCTACTAGGATGGTGTCCATCTGACGCATATAGTCCAGGTGTCCTTTAACCTAAGAGGTGGACAGAACATAGCCAGTATTCATAAAGCAAGTGGAAAATACTATACATTACTTAGCATTATTAATTTGATATCCTCATTCTAATTTTAGTGGTGCTTGTAAACTTTTCAGAAAAAACAAGCTTTGGTGCATAACTAGGGCATGTATTATACCTCAAACCAAGAAATGTAGTACCTTTTTAAGTGATCAAATTTACATATTTTTTCATGCACTGGTGGATGATAAAAGCAGTGAAAAACTCGTAATAGTTTTGTATTATAAAAAGAGATGCCTGAACCAACATACATAGACTGTGTGCAATCTTTAATTTAGTTTTGCACAGGCAAGGACCAGTGTAAAATGTACATAAGGGCAGATGCCATATTTAATTTTTCACAAATTAATATGTAAAATAAACACACAGACTTTTCAAGGGTTTGCAATGTTTTTGATCTTTGCTAAATAAGTCAAATAAAAAATACATATGAAAAACACTTCCAATTTTAATCTTAGGTGAGCTAAAAACCTTGTTTTATGAACCTGATACTAGAGCTGTACGATTAAGACAAAAATCAATTGTCGATTATTCCCTTGTAATTGTAATTGCGATTATTAATTACAATTATTACAATTTACATTGAATGATGTTAATACCATTTTTTATGCAAATGCATGCCGTATTTTTGTATGAAAATAAGCTGAAAACACTCTAATTGAAAAACCTTTATTGCTTTTCTATAGTAATAAGCCTCAAATGTCAAATATATAGCAGGTTGGTTTCTTATTTAAATTATAAAAAAATATGAATGGTATTATAATGTTATACTAAAAATAAAACAATGGAAAAACCCTTAATCTGTATAAAGAAAAAAACATATCTTAAGTGTGCCGATTTTAACATAAGTGGACATTGAATGATTTATTGCCGCTTTGAACGATTACGTAATTGTGACATCCATAATTGTAATTGCGATTAGAAATTCAATTAATTGTGTAGCCCTACTTGATACTATACAAAATGCTATTTCTTTTCTAAACTTCTTTTGGAAATCTCCCTTTGATTAATATTCACCATCTGGTCATTATTATAACAATATATGTGTACTGAATTGTGATTGGTCCATTTTAACAGATTTTCTCTATAGCTGCTTTGACATTGCATTACATTGTGAACAGTGAAAGATTATGTGAACAGCAAGATTACAGTTGCTCTGATAAGCCTAATTTAAACCTAAAACTGTAACACTATTCATGTGCCGTCTTACAAGCTCTGGTATTTATTTCAGGAAATGCAAACTGAGTTACTCATTAACATTTCTTCACATGCCAAACGAAAGTGCAATTCATCACATGCCTCACATTGCAGTCGCATAACCAGGGTTCTTGAACTGATTACCTTGCCATATCTCCTGCAGATTTATCTAAGCTGTGTAATTAACATGGAAATCATTTCGCTGGTTTAAAAAAAAAAAAACAAGACTTAACAAAAGACACACAAGCATTTCTTTTTTTGTCCTGGATTAAGACTAGTGTGATATGTCACATGGATGACATGATGACATTTGTGCATTGTATAGATGACACATTTCTTTTTCTTTTTTTTAGGTAATTTGGCCTTTTTTATGAAATAGTGCTGTATTTAAGGACTCCACTTGAATATCAACGAGCAACTTCCCGCAACAGTAATTACATTAATTGTAGTCTTTTGTTGGTGACAATTTAACAATGCCCTTTCTATTCATGGCAAGGGTGTTAAAAAAAGTAACTTCAGATGACTTCAAATCTTAGCAAGCTGGAAGGAAATTAAACTTTGACTTTGCGATTCTATAATGTCATGCCATTGTGTGGAGTAGTTACTATTCCATTCAGGAAATTGAATCTGAATTTAAATGCATCTCACAGACACCAAGAACATCTACTAAGAACAGGGACTTGACGCCCAATGCACACATGCACTTGCTTACCACTGATGACAGATCCACATTGATTATTTTGCGATCTTGCGAATTGATTGGCTGGAGCCCAGCAACAGAAAGCTGGACTGATGAACTTCTATACAGGAATCCAAGAAGCCAATCCCCTCTAAACCAATAAAAACACATTTTCAAACATGCTAATATGTTGATACATTCTGTTACTTTTTAATAAATAACTAAATTAATAAAGTGTAATTTATAATTCTTTATCTAGTGGTCTAAAATCTAATTTGATGAATGTGTCATTTAAATTTCATTTTAAAAGAACTGCCCAACATAATCCATTTCAATAAAATGAAATAATCTGTTAAAGTGTTACTTCAATGATTTCATTTGAAGGCATTATTTTATTTCATTTCCATTCAAATCTGACATAACATTGTTTTTCTCCCATTGATGAAGACACATAGTCATTTAATATCCATCATAACCGATGTCTTTAGGTTTATAAGCAGAAAAGTTTAGCAGATAGTGGAGGAACTGTTTGGAATTAACTTAATGAAAGAAACTGCACAAGCATCCAGCCTCAGTAACTGTGAACATACACCTCTATTTCAGTTTCAGGGTCAGTAAAATTAAATAATAGTTATTTTATTCATCGAGGATGCATTCAATTGACAAAAGGTAATATTTAATTATTATAATGAGAGATTTTAATAAACGTTGTTCTAATGTCAGCAAAGAATCCAATTAAATGAAGCCATTTTAAAACAGTTTAAAACATGCTATGAAATTGGGTCAGCTTCTACAAAAAACATTAAGCAACAAAAATGGTTTTCAGCATTGATAATATTTCGACAGCCGCAAATCAGCATATTAAAATGATTTCTGAAGGATCGTGTGACACTGAAGATTGGAGTAATGATGCTGAAAAAAACTCTAAAAGAAATGTATATTATTAAATATATTCACATAGAAAATAGTTGTCATCTCAAATGATATTACTGTTTTTACTGAGCATAAAAGACTTATACATTATAAGAAATATTACCACACACAAACTTTTGAACAGTAGTGTACACGAGAAAAAAGAAAGTGAGTTAAATGAACTGTTAAAATGGGCAATCATAATGGCAAATTTGAAGTCTGAACATACCCCTTACCCATAAAAAGTCTTTTACCTGCAATATCCATTAACAATCTTCCCAGCCACAACCTTGGACAGTCGCTGCCATGTTTTCTCGGATCCGTCCACGGGAGCCCCCAGCAGCACCACGTCCTCCACCACACCTTCACTCCCTGCCCGATAATAAGAGACCAATGTCCTTCAAACGACTCTCATTTACAGCCTCACACCTCTCAGATTCTCATCCAGAGAGAACACCACTCAATCTGGCTTGCAGAAATTTGGCCGTGTCCAGCTCTCTCACGTGGACTCTTCTTGAGACACAAGGTCTTAAAGAAGACAAAAGGATGTTCCCTCATTAAAACGAATAAAAAGCGTACCTTGATCATTAGCGAGCTCTTCTAGGCAAAAGTAGATGACACGAGCTCCAAGGCTAAATCCAATTAGATTGACAGGCCGCTTTCCCTGCACAAAGATTAAAGATAATTGCACACATATTTGAAAGGAATATTCTGGGTTAAGATTATATAGGCGATTCACTCTATAAAGCCTACTGTATCATATTTAATACAAAATAAGGTCTCGAACATAATGAAACATTGTTGGAAAACAGTTGTACACCATCGACTACTACATGCCTTCTGGCATCTGATTAATAGTTTATTTTTATAGATTTTTTTTAAGCATATAACTATAAAAATGTGTTTTTGCTGTGAAATCTATACTGTTTTTAAAAAAGCAAACATAAGAACAACTTTAGTAATACTGTAATGGTAACATTTCAAGATAAACTGAAGCAAATGCATAATTTTTCAGAATATTCATGCTAAAATGCATCAAATATGAGGAAACAGGCTTTTGAGGAACACTCATTTGTTCATCTCTCAATCATGATTGTATTGCATTGCATTAAATGAACATTAAACTACAGAGTTTGAACATCCATATTAGGTATTTAAAGGGGGGGGTGAAATGCTATTTCATGCATACTGAGTTTTTTTACACTGTTAAAGAGTTGGATTCCCATGCTAAACATGGACAAAGTTTCAAAAATTAAGTTGTACGTTTGTTCCAAAAATACCTCTTCCGGTTTGTCACAAGTTTCTGAAAGTTTTTTTCGAGTATGGCTCTGTGTGACATTAGATGGAGCGGCATTTCCTTATATGGGTCCTTAGGGCACGTCTGACGGAAGAGCGCGCGCTCCCATATAGCAGAGCACTGAGAGCACAACAGACTTCACTGATCAGAGCGAGAGCGTCGCGAAATGTCACAAAAGTGTGTTTTTGGTTGCCAGGGCAAGACAACCCTGCACAGATTACCAAAAAAAAACAGCATTAAGGAAACAGTGGATGGAGTTTATTTTTTACAGAGCATCAACGGAGTTGTGCAAGTGTTTGTGTTTGTTCCCTGCATTTCGAAGATGCTTGTTTTACAAACAAGGCCCAGTTTGACGACGGATTTGCACATCATTTATTTCTTAAAGGGGGGGTGAAATGCTATTTCATGCATACTGATTTTTTTACACTGTTAAAGAGTTGGATTCCCATGCTAAACATGGACAAGGTTTTAAAAATTAATTTGTATGTTTGAAGGAGTATTTTTGTTCCAAAAATACCTCTTCCGGTTTGTCACAAGTTTCGGAAAGTTTTTTTCGAGTATGGCTCTGTGTGACGTTAGATGGAGCGGAATTTCCTTATATGGGTGCTAAGGGCACTTCTGCTGGAAGAGCGCGCGCTCCCGTATAGCAGAGCACTGAGAGCACAACAGACTTCACTGATCAGAGCGAGAGCGTCGCGAAAAGTCACAGAAGTGTGTTTTTGGTTGCCAGGGCAAGACAACCCTGCACAGATTACCAAAAAAAACAAAAAAGCATTAAGGGACCAGTGGATGGAGTTTATTTTTACAGAGAATTAACAGAGTTGTGCAAGTGTTTTTGTTTGTTCCCTGCATTTCGAAGATGCTTGTTTTACAAACATGGCCCAGTTTGACGCTGGATTTGCGCATAGTTTATTTCTTAATGATAATGCAGTCCAAACGAAAAAGGGTCACGATCGTGTGTTGGAACCGCAGGCGGTGAGTAAAACTGCTTCAAATATCTCGGTTGTTAACTCAGCTATCGGCGCGTAAGCACATCAAGTAAGCAACATGCGATGTTGTCGTCAAACTGCACTTTCCACAAAAAAAAAAAAAAAAAAGACGACAAAGTGGAACTTAGTCATTTTCCAAAACCGCTAAGCAAATATATACAGTTTCAGTACATACCACATAGAGACGTCGTTGCTGATGCTGCTCTTGTTCAATTTCAGCCTCTGGATCTGTGTCACAGCTTCCAAACGCTCTCAACGCAAAGCCTACTGGCGCTCGAGATTCTTTAGCTCTGCCCACATATCACGCCCCAGCCGCTCGTGTTTTTCCGGGAGAAATCGGTACAGTCTATCTTTCTCTTATGAATATAATAAAACTAAAGACTTTTTGGAGTTATGAAGGATGCAGTACTACTCTATAGGTACTCAAGATTAACAGGATATTGAGTGAAAACGAGCATTTCACCCCCCCTTTTAAATATCATCGTCAGACATTTGGGAGATATGAAGTAACAACTAAGATTCATATGCATTTGATGTAATAAATCTGTCATGCTGTAATAAAGATCTCATTTATTTACTTTACAAGCTATCAGAATTTCATCTGACCTTCTGGCCATATAAACATCAGCAACTGAGTCTGTGGCTTTGAATTAAAACTGAGGAGCTTTTTTCTCCTTGAGTATGAGCCACAGATACTGACTGTCCTTGGAGCTTTTATGTGACCCGTAACATTCCTCAGATTAGTCAATTCAAGTCGCATTGAGCTGAAATGGTCAAAGCCTAAGGAGAATCTTGAAGAAGTGGATGTCTCGCAGGACTCTGACCTGCTGTCGGCTCCGGAGCACCTGGGCCAGGTGTTTTCCCACCTCTGCAGAGCGACTCAGGCACACTCCCCAGGGGTTGTCGATCACACTGGCCACAGCCAGCAGAGAGGCAGGCCATGTCAGAGCCGTTACTATGCCTGAACACAGACAAGAGAATGAGCACTGCGCTTATTCTGGAAGCCTTAATGCAATGTGTGACAATTAAAACATTCTTTCATGATGCTAAAATTAAATGAAGCCATTTTGAGGCATGGTATAAAATAGGGGTGGAAAAGTAGAAAAAAATTGTTGCTCAGCGTCATTACTCCAGTCTTCACTGTCACATGATCCTTCAGATCCTTCAGTCTAATATGCTGATTTAATTCAACTTTTTATGATTCTTTGATGAATCGATTTTTGCATTTATTTGAATGCATTTAAAATGTAAATTATTTTTTATAATATTCTAAGTTCTTAACATTCTGCTTTCTTTTGTTTTGTGATTCCGTTAAAATAGACTATGATCTGGAGAAAAGACCAAATTGCGCTTCTAAAGTTGCGTGAGAGAGAATGCCGATGCTGATTTAAGCTTTGCCGGCCACTCAGTAAAACATTAAAGGTTCCTCCACTGGATCTTAATTTATTATAATGCACATGAATAAATGAAACCGAGACTCCAGCTCAACAATAAGAGACACTTCTCCTGTATTAAACACATCCCTGCTGAATCGACTGTCAAAGATGGACCAATTCAGACTAGACTTAAGATAAAGTGAATTAATATGACTGCACAATTCAACACTCATATAAATAAGGTAAGATAAAGCACAGGAGATTGTCTGTTTCCCTCAAACCAGTAGTTCTACCTTTTTAATAGCGTACTTGCATTAGTAAAGCAGACATACCTGAGAGCACTGTGTATTTGAGAGCCTCCTGAGCCACGACACTAACAAGCCCATCCCACAATGAATCCAGAATAGAGCCCAGTTCCAATAAATAACGCGACTCCCATTTCAGACAGTACTGTTCGCCACACGCTCCAAGACTGGACCAGGGAGCCTGAAACGAACCTGCGATAGCCAAGAGAATCTGAACCTTAGTGTGAACAATATTTCATAGGTATTTTATTATTAAATTAAAGAAATCGTGGAGAAATTAGCATTGAATCACTTGCTCACAAATGGTTTGCTTTGTAGTGAATGGGTGCCGTCAGATTGGTAGTCCAAACAGCTGATAAAAATATGACAATAATCCACACCACTCCAGTCCACCAGTTAATGCCTCGTGAAATGAAAAGCTGCATGTTTGTAAGAAACTAGTTTATTTTTAAGATATTTTAACTTCAAATGTGAGTCCTCTATAATGCTGTGTTCACACCAAACGCGAATAGAGCGTCAAATTCGCATCTACCACGTCTAGTTTTACATTTCAAAACGTGCATTAACGTGTCTTTACATTGACTTAACATTGAAATCATTCACGCCAGATGCTCTATTCGCGTTTGGTGTGAACGCAGCATAATAGTATTGCGCTCTCCAGTGAAAAAGCCATCTCATCTGAATCAGGAGAGAAATATGCGCATATAAAGAACTGTTTATATGCAAAAACAGTCCAAAACAATTCTAAACAAATATGGCTCTGGATTTTGCTGTGAGAGAACAACAGGGGATCAACTTTAATGATGGATTTGTTTCTTACAAACACGCTTCATTGGACTGGAGTGGTGTGGATTATTGTGATGTTTTTATCAGCTGTTTGGACTCTCATTCTGACGGCACCCATTCACTGCAGATGATCCACTGGTGAGCAAATCATGTGATGCTAAATTTCTCTAATGAAGAAACAAACTCATCTAAATCTTGGAAGGCCTGAGGGTGAGTAACAATTAAGCAAATTTTCATTTTCGGGTGAACCATTCCTTTAATAATTAATAACCATCATAGAGTACATATTTTAAAAATAGAATTTGTAGAGCATTTTAAACAAAATAGTAACTGAAAAAACATGCTATTTTGATGGAGATAAGGTTAACTGTGGCACTCACTGTATTTGCCGCTGCACAGCCAGCCGGTCACGGCTATAGTGAGATGAAGATGCTTTCCAGAACTCATCGGAAGAAACTCAAACTCCTTTATAGCGCCGACACGCTTGTTCATTTTATAGCCTGAATAAAAAAAGTTAATATACCTAAAATAAATGAACATAAATATAGATAGGAAACACAGAATCTGCAAACACTAACTGCATTTGAATGAAAGCAAACAGCTCCAATCACCTTGAGCTCAGTTCACTTTGAATGGAAGCTGAGAATGTGCCATGAAATCAGGATTATATAAAACTCCATTTGAACCAGAAATCAGACTGTAACTTTACCATTACTGTCATCTGCTCATCGATCAAACCTGTAACGAAGCTAGTGATTCAACCCTTTTGATTTCAAGAATTGTGTAAGAAATTCTATAAATCACTTGCCCTCCAAAAAAGAACAGAACCTTAGACACCAACACTGCTTTAAAGTCGTGTTAATGTAATGTAATGCTTGCCTGGTCCAAACCCAAGTTCAATTGCAGCGGACCGTACCAGAGTTCACATGAACCGTACCCCAGACCACCCTTTTTAAGTGGCCTCGGGTGTGGTTTGCGGGTTCGCTCTCGAGTTCAGAAGACAGCGTTCACATCATCCAAACGAACCGAAGTCTAACGTCAATCAAACCCGGGTGCACATCAAAGTGCTAGTGTGAAAGCACCCTTAGAAAGGCTTTCTAATGATTTTACAATGAACACTAATGATAAATACAAATCATAAAATATGCCAAAGTTCAATAAATAGTTCATTTGATAATAACAACTATTATTATAATTTTTTTTTTTATTATTTCAATATAATCTTTATTATTGTTACTATGTTTTTTTTTGTTTAGTTTCAGCTACTGTAGCTCACCTGTTAACCCGGCCCCTGCGGCTCCAAACATGGAGGCCATGATGGCGATGCCCGTGGCTGATCCCAGCACAGCGGCTCCACCCGCCCCCAGCACCGCTCCTGCCCCAGCAGCCACCAGAGGAGCTGCCAGGCCTCCTGTAACACCTGCCAAATATATATATATTTATTACGCTCATAGGTTTACATATTTACACAGATGTTTTTGATTTATATTGAAAACTTACTGTAATCCATCCAGATGTTTAATTTGTGTCTGTGCTCATAAGTTTACATATCCCTTGCAGAATATGCAAATATTTAAGTAATTTTAACAAAATAAGAGAGCTCATGAAAATTGCATGTTAGCTTATTCAGCACAGTACTAAAAAAATAACATGCAATTTTCATGAGCTCTCTTATTTTGTTAAAAGTACTTACATATTTGCATATTCTGCAAGGGGTATGTAAACTTATGACCACACACACACACACACACACACACACACACACACACACACACACACACACACACACACACAAATTAAACATCCGGAAGGATTACAGTAAGTTTTTTATATTATTCAAATAAACATCTAAATGTATTACAGTAAAATTAAGTATAAACTAAAAGATATATTTAATTAAAAAAAAATCAACAACAACAACAACAACAACAATAACAACAATAATAGTCACTAATAAAATATTATTGTACCGTATGCATTATGGTAGGTAAACCACTTAGAAAACATTACGGCCATTTTATTGTTTTAATAAAAATTTAATAAATATTTTAAATAAATACAGACCCATTGCATTAATTTAGTTTTTACTAAGCTAACTAAATAAAGAAAAATCCTAAAAAAATAAACAAACAAATAAACAGGTATACGCATGTTTTCATTGGCCAGTGTAATTTAAAACAAACGTCCCGTGAGATTCAGACTCACCAATCACCGTCCCTCCACCCACAGTGGCAAGTCCGATGAGCAGGTACCGGCGTAATTTACGACCTCTCTCTTTCTTTTGTCTTCTTGATGACTCTTCTCTGTTGAGAGAATGTCAATCTGGTTCATAATATGCTCACTGGAGCTGCTGAAAGCTCAGTGCTCTTGTTCATTGTCAATTCTATTCTATTAAATGAAAGTGCTGAACTGAAAGGAAAAACCTTGACCTAGATTGCATATACACAAAATACTCACAGCTGTGCGTGGTCCACATCATCACATGCAGCAGAGAACACATTAAAAGACAGAAATCAGCAAAAACATTCAAGTTTGTTCCTCGTGTCAAAATGATTACAGCACTGATTTCACAATGATATTGATCGTGCCCCTGTTTTGACTTTTCTTTGTGACTCTGTGTTTCTCAGAGACATGTTGATAACCCCCCAAAAACCCCATAAAGAGGCAGCAGCTGATGATGGGAGGACGTTTCACTCACTCGCTCTCCTCTACTGCCTCTCTCAATTTCTCTCCGAGAGTCTCTTCAAAATCCTCCAGCTGCTGTTGGGTCACACGCAGCAGACAGCTGACATGTCGGATCAGAACTCGAGCCCTGGCATCATAATGTCCTACATGAGAAGAATCAAAAACCGCTCATTACACGGAAAACAAGGCTGGAGGAAGAAGAACGAATCTCAGACAAAAGACTAGTTCATGCTTTGCCGAAAAAAACAAAAGAAAAAACTATCTTGCATACAGAAAGCATGCAAGAAATTTTTTAGAAGTATTTCGCCACCCTCTATTTTTATAGCTCTTTATACAACTGAAATTTCATACAAAGCAGCTTCATGGTATTAAACAGGAAAGTAAAAGGATCATTGATGCAAATTCCAAAATATGAGGCAAATCCAAATGTTTATTTTTAATAAAATAAATAAATCTAAATAACAAATAAATCATCCAGATGCATTATGGTAATTAACATATATATATATATGTTACACCCACACACACACACACACATTTTAACATTTATATATGTATGTATATATAATTGAAATACATAATATATAAATTAATGAATGATTAATTAAATTAATAACATCTATACACATTATGGTAATTTTTCTTTTTTGTTTATAAATAGGTTTTTTAAAAATATAATAAATAAATGCATCTCATAAAAATATGCTTTATTTTCTTTATGCAAGTTTTCATTGACATTCTACCTTGGTGTGACCAATGTGGATAAAAACACAGTTAAGATGTTTTATATATTATTAAAAGTAACAAATGTAATGTAATGTTATTTTCACATCTACATAAATAATTAATAGCATAAATTAACATTAAGTAGATAATATTGTAATGTTTACATTTTTTTAATGTTTTGTTTTCACTGCAGTAAGAAGCACTGGGATGGGAGTTTTCTTAAGAATTTAGAAATTAAAATGACAATGCAAAATATGTTAACAGTATTAATTTATCTTCATACAAAATATACTAAAAAAAACGGACATTTCTTTGTGAGATAATATTTTAATTTTTTTTTTTTTTTTTTTTTTTTTTTTTCTTTATGCATGCAATTGAAAAAAAGACCAGCTAATTAAATGTGAAACATCAGCTCACCATCTTTGACAGAGAAAGACACTAGATCCTGAAAAACAAAAGAGGAGGTCACAAACAGTGAGTTGTGCGAGCATCCGTATGTTAATGCTGGGTTCATGTCACACATGTACCTGAGTAATGGGTAAAGCTCCGGCTCCGAGCAGCGGCTCTGCGTGCAAGATGGACAGGAAGGTGTCAGTGCCTTCGAACCCGAGCCCCGCCAGGAACGCTTGCATGACCGGCATGACCGACTCATCAAGAGCCAGCCACTGAACAAGCCCCTCCAGATACATCTCACGAAAACATCTGCATTGGGAAAACATCAAAGAGAAGATTCACAACCCCAAACCATTCAAGAAATGTAATGTTATTATTCAGCAAAGACACACTGAATCAAAAGTGACAGTAAAGGCATTTATAATGTTACAAATACATGCTGTTCTTTTGAAGATTCCTGAAAAAAAAGCAGCAATCAGCATATTTCTCAAGGATTATATGAGACTTAAGACAAGAGAAATGATGCTGAAAATACAGCTTTGCACCACAGAAATAAAATGCACTTTAAAATGTATTCAAATAAAAAACTCTTATTTTAAATTGTAATAATATTTTTAAATTTTTCTGTTATTACGGTACTTTATTTTGTTAACGATGCAGCCTCGGTGTGCATGAGAGACTTTTTTTCCTTATCCAACCCAAACCTTCTAATGCTACTGTATATTAGTAAACAGAACAATAAATTGTTATTATTGTTATTGTGTATAAATGTATTACTTTTGCTCAGGTCCTTGAAACAGCTGGCCCAAAGACACTCCACATAACCCAGCGTATGCAAAGCGCCCCGGTTCACTCAGCTGCCGACCAAACACTTTCTCTGCTGGTGACAGATCATGCTTCTGTCCTCCTGGGTCTGTAACAATAATATGACAAAATGCTAAATATTTTTTTTTTTTTTTTACAAAGTTCCTGTTAAGAAGGTTACAGGTACACACAAACTTTGTTACATCACATCTAGTCCTCCACATTTGCATTACATGCTTATTACATGGGTCCAAGTAGAATACATCTTTAAACCATTTTATGACCTTATTGTCTTGCTTTGAAGAAGAAAACTACTTTGTGTGAGTTTAATATGAAGAGTTCAGATGTAAAAAGCCCTTAAGTGCCATCAGAAATTTTCATCTAAAATTAGCATTTTTATTTGTTTAGGTTCAGTCATTTTACTCTGATAGCAAAGTATAGCTCCTTTTCTATGCAATTAAAGTGAAATAACTGAACATAAACATAGGAGCCTCATTTTAGAATTAAAATGTCTAGAAATGCGAGAAAATTAGAGGCTTGTGCATCTGAGCTCTTCATATGAATATTGAAATGGGTGTAGCTTCTAGGTCCAACATATTTTGCATGATTTCTGATATTGGAGACCACATACAACTTTGCATAAGGCATTATGACACTATTACATGATGCTTTAATGATTCAGTATATGTAGTACTCATTGGTCTCGAGGTCATATGCACTGGAAATGCATAGCATAAGATGCAATGTGTTGTTATGTGACACAGAGTTTCCCCTGTAGAACCAAAACATGTTGAAGGCCTCGATCTTTTCCTACATCTGTGATTAAACCCAGAGCTGATCAGCAGCTGTTGGACACGTAACGATTAAATCCGATCATCAGAAAACAACATTACAAGTATCATCATGAAAACGAAATATGATCAGATCGAACTAACAATAAACAATACTTATCTAAAAAACATAATAATAATTAAATAATAAAAAGACTCTTATTTTGTTGTTATCTGCTAATCAAAACTAAAACCCTTTCAAAAGTCCTTAAATAAAACCGCACTGGGTGAACTCTATAAATAACGTTACCTGGAGTTAATTTCGGGTCCTCGTTGTTGTTACTTGTTGCTTCCATTGGTTTATCCTCACAGTAAGTTACAGCAGATTTGTTGTCTCCATGGAGGAAAGTTATACTTTGTTGTCGTGACCGATGAAAGTTCAGCGTTGAGCTGTTCTTGTGTGCAGCAGCGCCCTCTATCCGCGAATAATGGAGGACTGGCTTATGAATATTAATGACGCCACGTCAG
Source organism: Carassius auratus (assembly GCF_003368295.1). Taxonomy (NCBI): domain Eukaryota; kingdom Metazoa; phylum Chordata; class Actinopteri; order Cypriniformes; family Cyprinidae; genus Carassius; species Carassius auratus. The sequence continues at coordinate 10,857,106 of NC_039265.1, read as the reverse complement.
GCTCGTCCAGCTGGCTCTACCGATTGGCTGAACTGAAGACGTTGGCGAGGTTTAGCTGGCGAATACGCGAATCCTAAAAGCGAAGGACTGGCTTATGAATATTAACTACGCCACGTCACGCTCGCCCAGCTGGCTCTACCGATTGGCTGAACTGCAGACGTTGGTAAAGTTTGCGTCGTCAGCTGGCGAATTAGCTAGATTGGTTTGGCTTCTGAATATTAATGACGCAACATGACTGGACAGTATCGGAATGTTATTTGGCATTTCACCACGACTTGATTAAAAGTCAAAACTGCTAATTTACCTTATCCAAGGAAAGCTAATTATAATTTATGCCATAAAGTGTTGGCTTTTTGCCCGATAAAAAGACAGAAACGTTGCTTTTGTTGTTTTCGCTGACTTCGGAGCATTATATATTATAAATATTGTGAAATATTCATATTAATTCGATTCATGACTTGAGGCTCCAATAAGATGTAGCAAGTAAATAAATGTAAGTAGCATGACCTAATTAATATTTATAAGCTGAGTTTTCTTAGTAGGATCAATAAATTATGTATAACGGGTTTTAATTTTTTTTTCAAACATGATAGGTTTACTTGGTGTTGTGAGGATTATTTATGTTATTAATTGGTTGCGTTATGCCTCATAAATCCTTAGTTTTTCCTTAGTGTTGAACAAAAAAAAAAGAGATATTAGAAATATTGTCTCTAGAAATATTGTCATTTTGTGGTCAGCAGAGGGAATAAGAGACCTATATAAGACTGCCACTATATAAAACCAACCAACAACCTCACAGATACACAAATTTTATTGAATATATATTAGGACCTAATAGTAAATAATAAATGTGGAATAATAAAACTAAGTAAGTAAATGAATGAATATACTAAATATAATAGTTGCCAACTGCCCATCTTTTTAAAATTATGCATGATCATAGCAATTTGTCTGAGTTATATAATTTACACTGCCTAATAACTCTCTTTTTGACACCTCCTGGTATTTTTCTATTCACTCTGGTTCTTACTGTGTGTGTTATTGTCTTGTTCGCTCCTGTTGTTATATAAGGCCTGTGAGCTGCTGTATCTTGTTGCTTTTTCCAGTAAAAGCCCATACTTGGGATGATCCAGGAGAACGATTTGTGAAATGCACGATTACATAATTTTCTAAAACCAAAAAAGCATATCTACTATTTGAGCAACAATCTCCTCAGAGCAATAACTATATATAAGTGTTTCTTTCTTTACAGCTTTACAAGTCTGTACATAGATTCATGGACATGTCTATTCATATTCTTTTCACAAGAATCTAACTGGAAAATATGAAACTGGTATTCACAACAAGAGTATGTATGTGCATTTGCAAGTATCTCCGATCTTTGTGTGTCATGTCTGTATTTTCTCTCCTGTCTTCCTTTCTTTCTGTACCTGGTACCCTCTCCTTACAGAGGTTATGAGGTCAAGACTGTAAGACAGGAGGGAAAAAAGGAAGAACTAGCAGTCGATGTTACTTAATACAAACCCTGCTCCTTCCTTCATGTAAATAAATGTCAGTGAAGAAACTTACATTTGCGTTTGAGCTCAGTCATCATTACAGATGTCTTTATTTGTGCTTCTTTCTCAACGTCCACTTGAAAAGATCACCAAGAGAGATACAGAGCACAGAAACATCATCAGCCTTGACAGCATATGTAAGCAAATGTAATTTTTTCCGTTTTCATATAATGTAAAACCATCTGTGGTGCAACACACCCAATATTCATAACTCATAGAAACAGAAAAAACAAACGGAGATTCACAAAACTCTCCAAATTAAAATATAGATGATGGACTGAATATGTCAACAACAACAACAATATCTATTAAATATATCACATTACATATTAAAAAAAAAAAAATAATTATTGAATTTATAATTTTCATATTTGATTATTTTTAACTTGTTTTATGACAACAGAAATGAACTATTTAGATAAATAAATAAAAACAACTGCTTTGTATAAATTCTTTATAAATCAACTGTATACATATATAATAATGTACTGCTTTTGTAAAATCAATCGTAATGAAAAAGTTAAACACATTCAGGTTTTGTGTCAAATCTTATGGAAATACTGTATAAATATATAAAGCTGTATTGTTTTATGTTAAACAGCAATGAATGAATGGAGTGAGTGAGTGAGTGAGTTAGTGAGTTAATTAATGAATGGAGTGAGTGAATGAGTGAGTTAGTGAGTTAATTAATGAATGGAGTGAGTGAATGAATGAATGAATGAATGAATGGAGTGGGTGAGTGAGTAAGTGAGTGAGTGATTGAATGAATGAATGAATGAATTAATGAATGGAATGGGTGAGTGAGTGAGTAAGTGAGTGAGTGAATGAATGAATGAATGAATGAATGGAGTGAGTGAGTGAATGAATGAATGAATTAATGAATGAATGGAGTGAGTGAGTGAGTGAATGAGTGAGTTAGTGAGTTAATTAATGAATGGAGTGAGTGAGTGAATGAATGAATGAATGAATTAATGAATGAATGGAGTGAGTGAGTGAATGAGTGAGTTAGTGAGTTAATTAATGAATGGAGTGAGTGAGTGAATGAATGAATGAATGAATGAATGGAGTGGGTGAGTGAGTAAGTGAGTGAGTGAATGAATGAATGGAGTGAGTGAGTGAATGAGTGAGTGAATGAATGGAGTGGGTGAGTGAGTAAGTGAGTGAATGAATGAATGAATGGAGTGAGTGAATGAGTGAGTTAATTAATGAATGGAGTGAGTGAGTGAGTGAATGAATGAATGAAAGAATGAATTAATGAATGGAGTGTGTGAGTAAATGAGTGAATGAATGGAGTGAGTGAGTGAGTGAGTGAGTGAGTGAATTGAGTGAGTGAGTGAGTGAGTGAATGTGTGAATGAATGGAGTTAGTGAGTGAATGAATTAATGAATGAATGGAGTGAGAGAGTGAGAGTGAGAGAGTGAGTGAGTGAGTGAGTTAGTGAGTGAATGAAAAGAGTGAGTGAATGAATGAGTGAGTGAATTAATTAATTAATGGAGTGAGTGAGGGAGTGAGTGAATGAACGAATGAATGAATGGAGTGAGTGAGTGAGTGAATTAATAAATGGTGTGAATGAATGAATTAATTAAATGGAGTGAGTGAGTGAGTGTATGAATGAATGATATCTAAACACTCTTCCAGTCAGATCTTATGGAAAATGTCCAGTTATTTTCATGCTTCTGTAGTCTCTTATCTCTTCGCTTAGTTTTGCATTGTTAGTTTATCTTAGCTTAGTGTTTACTTGAGCTTAAAGTTAAGTGAGATCCATCTCCATCCCATCAGCCTGATACAATGCCAACAACACGCTCAGTCAAACTTGAATTTAACCTAGAGAACAGAAAAGCAAAGGCAAACAGAAGAAAGGTGCTAAAGCTGTTTATTCAAAGCCAAAAGTACATTGGGTTTACCATCATCTCCCTGTCATCAAGATCTCCTCACATCTGTTGAGAGATAACAGAGCAGAGGTTTTCCACCTACCATCACACTTATAAAGATCTGTCCTATAGCAATCATTGTTCTGCAATAAATGTGTGTTTTCATCACATCAACAGCCAAATCTGTCGAGACAGGCCCTCGCAGCAAAGGTGGATTCTTGGGGAATTTGGCGCCCAATCAAAGGCAATATAAACCAAATACACCCTCTTGACATCCGCTTAGTCAGATAAAGTAAACACAATAACGCTAACACACTAAACACATTTTGCTCTCAAAATAATTACCGGCCTTGTACCAACACCAAAGCAGCCAATATCAAGCCATGAGACCCATTTGGCCTCCTTACACATGTGTAGAAAGTCGACACGGAAGGAGTTTTGTGTGTGACTGTTTATACGCGTGTTTCTATGGAAAAAAACAGCTGGACAGTCTTTTTGGGAATGATGGGGGTGGGGAGTGGAAGAATAGGTCATGATGCGTCTAAGGAGAAATATAAAAGAAAACTACAGCTGTATAAGACTGTGGCCAAGATGAGGAAAATGCAAAAATGCATTGAAACGCATGACAACATGTGAGGAACTAATGATGACTTCGGGGAATGGGAAGAATGTGAAAAGTTAAAAAAGGGTTCCCATCATAAATGAGACATCTTAAATGTTTTTTCATGACCGATCAGTGAGACTGAATGGACACTTTGCTATATATTTGGGCAAAATACATTATTTATTACCAGCAATCTCATTTGAGCTGCTATCTATGTTAGTTATATAATGTATATGTGAAATGATATATACTCTGTCAGCAATTTGTCTATACTAAGATTAGTTATTGGAGAGAAAATATGTTCACAGAGTTAAATTAAGCTCAATCAGCAGCACTTGTTGAATAATGTAATGTTCCTATTTCTCTAAAACATAGGTGAAAATCTGTTACACTGAGGCACTTACAATGAAAACAAATGAAGCTGATTCAAACATGTTCAAATAATCCAAATATATAGCCCCAAAACATTACCATGATTTTAGTGCGAAGAACTCATTAACCTTTTTGTTCCAAAGTTTAAAATTGTATTGTCTTCTCAGATAAATTTACAAATGTTTTCATGATATTAAATTTACATTTATGTTTTTAAATTTGGTCTAATTTACTTCTATTTTAAGTGCCTCAGTTTGACAATTGCTTCTTTGTGATTACATTTTTATTCAATTTTAAATGCGCATACATTTTGTGTTATGCTAAGTAACACACATGCATATTTATGCACAAAAGACCACAATTAACATAAACTATATAAATTGGCCTTAGAGAAATAATAAATGAATAAATAAAATCAGTTTCTTTCAATAATCAGATGTGGTGTTAAGCATATTTGTTTTGTTAAATAAACTATATATAATAATTAATAATTAATATATACACACTGTATATAAATATATACTGTATGTATGTATGTATATATATATATATAGAGAGAGAGATAGATAGAGAGAGAGAGAGAGAGAGAGAAAGAGAGAGAGAGAGAGAAGCAATTCTTTTTTTTTTAGTTTTCTGCATTTTAAGCTTAAATTGCATTGAACCAAGAATATTTTTTTTAACAAAATACAGCATAACAGAAAACACCATTAAGTTAATGCCATTATAGCTCCGAGAAATATAATCCCTCTGGTTACAATGTGAGCGTTCAGGACATCCTTGTGCATGTGTGTGCATTTATAAACACCCTTCTGCATCAAGATCCTCTTTTCAACATCTGCTGCTGCTTCTTCTCAAGGGAAAAAAGTTGTCACTCATTGACATTAAGTCAGTACAGTAAGTCCGTCCATGCAGTGCCCTTTATCCGTGCTTACTCACACAACTAAATCTGAGCTGAATGAAAGAGATTGTGCAAGCTTTACTAGTTTTAACCCCAGACATTATGTGGTTTCCATTCGAAACGATCAGTTCTAGCACAAGCACGATCTAAATAAAGGATCTTTTTAGTGGACACCAGAAGAGGACACAAGGGCTTCATTGTATTTTGTCTATGAATATAATAGCCTTTTTTTCTCTCTTCCAGTGAGAAGTTCTTTCCAAGGTTTTGGAATGCCGTGAAAAAACATCAGCAACCCTCGTTCACTGTTAGTATCTGCACGAATGTTGTCACAATCTGCACTGGATGTGATGGACGGGTTTCTCAAGATGCGACGCTACAGTTGGCAGGGAGACATGGTGTGGGAGAGCAGCATGGAAAAGTTGTAAAGTGGGTGTTGGCCCTAAAAAATTGGGAATTGTGATGAAACAGCTGCTTTTTTTCCTAAACCTATAGGGAAGGGAAACGCTTTTCATTATGCATAATGCCCATGATGAGTAAATGATTGCTATAGATACAAAACATGTACATGTGGGTGAAGAAACACAGATTACAAGCCCTTTACAGGCAAAGACACATACCGACAAATGGGGCCCATCTGGGAAGCCATAAAATGTGCACAATAAACAACCTTGAGCATGGAAAGGGTTGGAAGTCAGGTCATTCAGACACAAAGGGGGAAGTCAAAGTGACGCAGGTACTGAAGAGTCACTTTTAGAGTCAGGAAGGCAGAGCATTACAAATATGGGATGGGACGCTCCTGAGTATTGTTGGTTTTTGCATGGAAGCTCATTATTTATGTCTTCTGTCTGGTCCTCATTAGCCTATGGGCCTCACAGACTCTTTGTACCAAGTGCTTCTGATTATCTTCACTGTGTTTATTGCTCTCAACCTGCTTTTCCTGCATTTCTGCCCACAGATAACAGAAATCAGATAACGGCTTTGTTTTATTCTCATGCTTGCGATTACCAAGCTGCTTTTGACTTGAAGTCTTCGTCTGACAGCTGAGAGATTTACAGAGCGATTTTGTGCACAGAACTGAAACAGCAGTTTTTGATTTACTAAAGAACTAGAATTATCTACAATTACACACTGAAAAGTCTTTCTGAGGGCGTTTAAGAGCTGCTTACTGTTAGTGTAACCAGTTTGAGCTAGTATGAATTCACTGGTGGTCCAACCTGATTTGTGCAAGACAAAAAGCAAGACTAGACCCCTTGAAAACCAGATCCAGAACTAGCTTGTCAGTTTGGAATTTATTGAAGCATTAGCCTCCTCCAAATGATATAAATCCTGCACAGACTGAGGTAATCTTCATCTTTATTGTTCTGGAAATAGAATAAAAATTATAAATGGAAATTTAGTTTTTAAGTAGTGTGGAGTGGAAGTGTAACACCCTAGCAACCACCGAAAAACACACTAGCACCATGCTAGCAACAATAGCAAATGCTCTTCAGTGCAGAAAATGCAGATGGAATCGTGGAATCAGGTCAAGAAAATTGAATTTCTTGTATAACGCAGAATGTCACAGAATTTTGGACGAATAGTTCAAAAGTAAGCCATTATGGACTAAAGTCTGGGAATATTAAGCCGCAAATATATTATTCAAATATGAATCCTGTATGTTCTGTAGGTCTCGTGCTGACATGCGTTTTCGTTTACTACACACATACTGAGTGTGTGCGATGCTCGCTGTGACATAATCTCTAGAACCGCTCTGAGAGTCACTTCATGAGCATTATAAAACAGATAGTTCTGGTCCTTGATTCTGATTGGTTGAGCTGCGTTAGAAGCTGTTGTAAATTACTCTACAAACATAGACCTTTGTTTACATCTGTGTGAAACTGACAGAAATATGTTATTTAATGTAATGATAGTACTACTGCTACTAAAATTATTATTAAAACACAATTTAATGAATATTTACCAATAGAAATATTTACCTGAATTATTTTTTTTCATACAAAACACAGTATTCCTGAAAGAAAAAATAAGTACAGTAAATAAAACTATTACAGGGTATACTGTGGAGTAAAGAAATCTATAAATAGGATTAAAAGATGAATATGAGGCAAAACTACAGAATGTCACATTTTATTATTGGGTGATTCAACACAAAGATGTTTTACTAGATAAGATCAGCACTTTTAGAGTTTCATGTCCCTATCTGATGTGAGCAGAAGTATTGGAACAGTTGCCTCACAGGTCTTTCGGTTACACTTTATTTTAAAGTACGTGTACTTTCATGTACTTATAGTGTACTTACAGTGTATTTATCTAAGAATGTTCTGGTAATACAAGGTAACTACATGGGGTAGGGTTAGGTTTAGGGGTAGGTTCAGGGTTAGTACCTTGTTATTACATAGTTATTGTAATTACTATAATAAGTACATAGTATGTACATGAGGAACAGGACTCTAAAATAAAGTGCTACCGGTCTTTCTAAGGCCTTTCTAAACTTTATAAGCTGTGTCCTGTTGCATTAATTCTTCAGATATTAAAAGCAGGGAATGTGTCTTATCAGTTATATCCAGTGGTGGACGAAGTACATAAATCAAGTACTTGAGTAAAAGTACAGATACGTATAATAAAATATTACTCGATTAAAAGTAAAAGTACTCCTTTTTCAATTTTACTCAAGTGAAAGTACAAAAGTACTCAATTTTTTATGTACTTAATAAAAAAGTCTACTGAAAGATAGATGTTTTCAATTTTATATAGGCTAATTTAATTTTATAATAGCACTTTTTTTTTATAATCCTACTGCTCAAAATACCTGGGATTTTTTCCAAAATAACCACTATATGGAGTCAAGATATATTTTTGTTGTTGATATGGACTACGCTGATGAGAGTGATGTTAACTGTGAAGCTTACACTGTGATTTACCTGAGAGAAAACAGAGATGACCATCTGATTTTCACTAGTAAGAAAAAAGTATTTTAAAGTTTGTGGTTTTACAGAACATCACAGTTATATATGACATGATAATAAGGCCTGAAGTTAGGAAGAATATCTTAAGGAAAATATAATTATATTTTCTTAATGATTTTTTTTCCTTCTCAAACCTTGTCTGTGGTGTAAAAACACCCCTGGCCAAATTATCCCCTCTTTGATAATTACTGTAGTTACCATGTTCTGAACATCACATCCTTTCTTTTCTCCCCAGATGTAATATATATATATATATTTGTGTGTGTGGTTGAATAAAAATATTTGGACATTAGCCTATTTATAAAAATTACCTCAAGTTAGCACCAGCAAGCTTGTTAGCTAGACATTTAGCATCAGCTACAATATTTACTTATTTTCAGTACGGAAATGAATAAACATCCATGTCTAACGTTACTTGTCTATTTAATCCAAGCAATATGACGTTACTGTTGATAAATATAAAAACAGACGTCATAGTAGCATTTTAATAAAACTGTTAATATTACGGCAGCGGGGAATTTGGACATGCATGAGTTATTTTATTTAATCTGTGTTAGTTTAAGGTTATTTCATTTTATTTTTTAACCTAAAACACAGAGATGCTGATTGATGTGTCTGCATCGTCTGCACTCAAGCATTTCAGTGGGCTTAAATAGATCAATCTTTACAGCGGATTTAGTTCCCAAACAACTGACAATTTTGACCTAAATATGATTTTCAGTAACAATAATTAATCCTAAATTTCGACATTAATAACTTACTTTTAGCAACATCAGACGCACGCGCTCACAAGATCTGCTGGTTCTTACTTCAGTAGACTCGCACTAAACGGTTCATTTGAATCGGTGAGTGTCGACTCCAGAACAGCTGCAATCGGATCATTCTAATTCGTAAACGAATCGTTTGGTGCGATTCGCGATCCGATTAATGTTTATTTTGAAAAGACTCAGTTCGTTCGTGATGAATCAGACACCGCTTTTGCGTGTCGGAGCACGTTATATATTATAGGTAACGATATTTTTTATGAAATGTAGTGAAGTTAAAAGTACACAAAATAAAACTACTCCAGTAAAGTACAGATACTTGAAAAATGTACTTAAGTACAGTAACGAAGTAAAGCTACTACGTTACTGTCCACCACTGGTCTATGTCTCATAACTTTGAATGCTCCTCTGGTTTCAGTTGTGTTTTTGTTTATTTTGGTGACGTAAAAATAAAGTCTTACCATCTACCTGCACTTGAGTCTTCGGCTCTTGCGATCCGTGACACTACGTCCTTAATAACATTAGATGAAAAGTTTAGAGCTCTACTAATGATTAAGTCTAGAGTGTGTCCAACTTTGTCCATGTACCTGCTGAATTGACAGGTTAAAAAAAAGCCTCAAGTCCAAATATTCATTTATCACCAATTAACTGTTTGACAAACACTTCCTGCTTCGAGATCTGAATTTTAAAAAATCTCAAACATGCTCCGAAGTCCCGATCATAATCAACCGAGTCGCGAACAGGCTCCGAAGTCCCGATCTGAATCAACCGAGTCGCGAACAGGCTCCGAAGTGCCGATCTGAATCAACCGAGTCGCGAACAGGCTCCGAAGTGCCGATCTGAATCATCCGAGTCGCGAACATGCTCCGAAATCCCGATCTGAATCAACAGAGTCGCGAACAGGCTCCGAAGTGCCGATCTGAATCAACCGAGTCGCGAACATGCTCCGAAGTGCCGATCTGAATCAACCGAGTCGCGAACATGCTCCGAAGTCCAGAAGTCCCGAAGTCCCGATCTGAATCAACCGAGTCGCGAACAGGCTCCGATCCCGATCTGAATCAACCGAGTCGCGAACAGGCTCCGAAGTCCCGATCTGAATCAACCGAGTCGCGAACATGCTCCGAAGTGCCGATCTGAATCAACGGAATCGCGAACAGGCTCCGAATTGCCGATCTGAAAACTTCGACCAAAGAATGTAAAAAATAACACTATTTCTCTAATAACTCTAACTCTACAACTCTATGAAAGACTCAGATCACGTATCTAAAAACAAATCGCTATAGTAAAAGAGAAATAATAAGAGGAGTGAAGTTTCCTACCGTTCTGCTGTGTTTGGTCCTCACGCGCGTCTGACGCTCCGCAGCGCGTCTCCGCCCCTCACACGCGCGTTTACAGCGCTAAATTAATCATCTTTGCTAATTATTATACATTAACTTCATTGTCAGCTTCAGGTACTTCATTTATTATTGTTCAATGAAACAAAAAAGGTTGTATTTCAGTAATAATTCTAAATGATCAAAATAAAATATATAAAATAAATAATAAAAAATATGATTTTCAGTTACAATAATTAATCCTAAATTTCGACATTAATAACTTACTTTTAGCAACCTCAGACGCACGCGCTCACAAGATCTGCCGGTTCTTACTTCTGTAGACTCGCACTAAACGGTTCATTTGAATCAGTGAGTGGTCGACTCCAGAACAGCTGCAATCGGATCATTCTAATTCGTAAATGAATTGTTTGGTGCAATTCGCGATCCAATTTAAAAGTTTATTTTGAAAAGACTCAGTTCGTTCATGATGAATCAGACACCGCTTCTGCGTGTCGGAGCACGTGATATATTAGAGGGAGTAACAATATGTTTTATGAAATGTAGTGAAGTTAAAAGTACAATCTTATGCTTTGGAATGTAGTGAAGTAAAAGTAAAAGTTACTCAAAATAAAACTACTCCAGTAAAGTACAGATACTTGAAAAATGTACTTAAGTACAGTAACGAAGTAAAGCTACTCCGTTACTGTCCACCACTGGTTATATCTATTGCTTCTGTATTCTAAGTCTTGCCTTCCATAATGAAACCAGGATGAAGATGAGGAAACCGACTCTGAAAGAAAAGCAAGCAATTTGGATGCTAAAAGAAAAAAGGAAGTCCATCAGAACTATAGGAAAAACAAAGGGCATGGAGAAATCAAGAGTTTGGAAACTACCGGTGAGATCAGCAACCAACGACAACCTGATCGGCTGAGAAAAACAACAGCAGTTGATGACAGACAAATCATAAAAGCTGTGAAATTGAACCCTAAAATACATAAAAATCACCAACCTCCAGAAAGCTGGGGCGATGCTCTGTCAATCTACACTCTGCAGGAGAATTTGACACAGAATTACAGCTACAGCAAGATGCAAACCTCTGATCAGCACCAAAAATAGAAAGGCAAGATTCTTCACAAATGTGAGCCAGTAGAGTTTTGGAACCGAGTTGATGGACCGATGAGACAGAGATTAACCTTTATCTAAGTGACTGGAAAGCAAAAGTGTGGAGAAAAAAGGGAACTGCAAATGCTCATCTGTAAAGCTTTGTAGAGGTCGTGTCATGGCATGGGCATGCATGGCTGTCTCTAGAACAGGATCTCTTCATTTTAATGATGACTTAATGTACATTTATGATGGCAGTAGCAGAATGAATTTGGAAGGGTACAAAATCATCTTGGCTACCAATATTGAAGAAAATGCCACCAAACTCATTAGAAACCACTTCATATTGGATCAGGACAATGACCCAAAACACCCTGCCAGTTCAGTCAATACTTTATCAGGGCAAAGAAATGTAAAGTCTCAGATTGCCCAAATCAATCTCCAAATTTAAATCTGATTGAACATTTATTTCACTAGCTGAAGAGGTTTAGCTTAAAGGGGGGGTGAAATGCTCGTTTTCACTCAATATCCTGTTAATCTTGAGTACCTATAGAGTACTGCATCCTTCATAACTCCCAAAAGTCTTTAGTTTTATTATATTTATAAGAGAAAGATAGTCTGTACCGATTTTTCCCGGAAAAACACGACCGGCTGGAGGCGTGACGTGTGGGCGGAGCTAAAGAATCACGAGCGCCAGTAGGCTTTTGAGTTGAGAGCGTTTGGAAGCTGTGACATTACTGTGAGGAAAAAAATATCCAAAGCAAACCGTGGCTAACAGTCAGATTCAGCGTATATTTATGATCCAGAATCAGATCCAGAGGCTGAAATTTAACAAGAGCAGCATCAGCAACGACGTCTCTATGTGGTATGTATTGAAACTGTATATATTTGCTTAGCGGTTTTGTAAAATGACTAAGTTCCACTTTATGTCGTTTTTTTTTAAGCTGTACATGTGGAAAGTGCAGTTTGATGACAACATCGCATGTTGTTTACTTGATGTGCTTACGCGCCGATAGCTAAGTTAACAACACAGAGATGTTTGAAGCAGTTTTACTCACCACATGCGTTTCCAACACACGATCGTGACCCTTTTTGATTGGGACTGCATTATCCTTGTTTGTAAAACAAGCATCTTCGAAATGCAGGGAACAAACACTTGCACAACTCCGTTGATGCTCTGTAAAAATAAACTCCATCCACTGGTCCCTTAATGCTGTTTCTCTTTTGGTAATCTGTGCAGGGTTGTCTTGCCCTGGCAACCAAAAACACACTCCTTTTGTGACATTTCGCGACGCTCTCGCTCTGATCAGTGAAGTCTGTTGTGCTCTCAGTGCTCTGCTATACGGGAGCGCGCGCTCTTCCGGCAGAAGTGCCCTTAGGACCCATATAAGGAAATGCCGCTCCATCTAACGTCACACAGAGCCATACTCAAAAAAAACTTTCCGAAACTTGTGACAAACCGGAAGGAGTATTTTTGGAAATTTGTGAAATTTTGTCCATGTTTAGCATGGGAATCCAACTCTTTAACAGTGTAAAAAACTCAGTATGCCACTCAGTATGCATGAAATAGCATCATAGTTAATGGTTAGTTAATTGTGAGAATTGGACCTTAAAATACAGTGTGACCAAATAGAATGTGGGAAAAATCACAGGGTCCTGTATAGCAACAGCCCACAACATCTTAACAACTGCCTAGCTTAGCAACACCATAGCAACCACCCAGGACACCCTAACAACTGCACAGGAGCTCTCTAAAAACAACCAGAATGCCCTAGAAACAACATCAACTGCCTTGCAATCACATATCTACTCCAAAGCAACCATTCACAATGAGCTAGCAACTGACTAGAATCCGCAAAGTAATACCCTAGCAACTGGCTAGCAGCCATCCACAGCATCTTAGCAACTGCCTTGTTTTTTTTTTTTATTAAACACAAAAGAAGATATTTTGAAGAATGTTGCTACCCAAACAGTTGATAGTAGCTACTGACTTCCATAGCGATCTCTTCCATATTATGGAAGCCAATGGCTACCAGCAAACGTTTGGGTACGAACATTCTTCAAAATATCTTCTTAACAGAAGAAGAAGTCTGAAACAACACGAGGGTGAGCAAATAATGACCCATTTTAGGTTGAACTATCCCTTTAACTGAGAAAACTGAGCTGTCTCTGAGGAGCTCCACTCCACTATTTCTGAGAGCTATGCCTGTACCCGTCTCTCATATCCACTCACATCCAATGACTCGCAATCCACTGCATATAAACCCTGGCGAGATCATGTGACCATGCAATTCCCAGACCACACTCACTTGAACAGCTATTAGCCATTCTGGGCGAGAACTCAGTCACCTATTTCAGTTTTTTTTATCAAGCCCTTGAAATCCAACACAAGTGGAAAGTCCATGCTCTGTCTTTTTGACTTGGTCCTTGATTAACAACTGCTCTGCAGTGCTATTTGATATTCAAATCACTCTCTTCCCACTTTATTTCCACTCTCGACACTCTCTGGAATGATATTACCTCACTTTCAATGAGCATAGCAGAGTATAGCACCATTTGCTTTGTGGGTGAATACAAAAGCTGTTCACACACATTCCAGAGCAAATTTTTCCAGGTGTACAGATGCACCTGATTTATTAGATGAATGATTCTGCTGGACACTGTACAGATGATGACAGTCATATGAGGGTTGGGGCTGCGTGTCTAGACTGGTTGGGCGAAGCAAAGCACAACAACACAGTCCCAACTCTGTGTTGCATGATCACGTTTATATATGAACTGCAATATCCAGTCATCTATTTTACAATCTCTGCAAAGGTTTTGAACTCTCCATGGGGTTTGCCCAGGGATAGTTCAAAGAATTGCGGTTAAGTTACTACAAGTCAATTCAACGCAGTCATATCACATCTGTTTGCTTAGTAGGTGTGTAACGGAGAGCACTGCTTTAGGGATCTTTTACCACTGTATGGGAAATATGGTTCATTATAAAGCTGCCTTTATTACATGCTTATACTGAAACTCTGTGTAAGACTTTATCTCATCTACTCACGTGACTGAAGTGACTCACGTGTGTGTCTGTTATTAGGCGCGTCTGTCCTCACACCTGTAAGGCACAATAAAATGAAACCATGTCCATAAGTAGCGGTTATTAAGATCATAAATTAAAATAACAAAAATCTGTTCCAGAAAGAGAATGAAAATATCAGTTTAAGCATGTATTTATATATAAGTGTTGAGTGTAACATATGACAAAGTAATAATTGACAGTAATTTAATTTTCCCTTGGAAAATAAAAGGATTACTCTTAACCTTTTTTTTTTTTTTTTTTTTTTTTACTTACGATGTAACTGATATAATACTCTATTCTGACTACAGGACAATTTGATGTAAAACAATAATGAATTTAACATCTAATTTTTTATATAACATTTTCCTTTTAAATACTTCAGTTCAGGAATATATGTGGTTTTATATTGTTTATTTGAAATGTTAGTTGTTTTAAATTGGGTCACACTTTATTTTAAGGTTAAATTTTCTCCATTAACAAACCATTAACTACGACTTTTGTCTCAATAAACTCCTAAATGTAGGTATTGGATGGGATTAGGGATATTGAATATGCAGAATATGTGGTTTATATATTAATAAACAGCCAATATGTTAATAATAGGCATGCTATTAAGCAATTAATAGCACAATATTACAATATTGCACAATATTATTGTTTTGGAATTTTGATCAAATAAATGCATCCTTGGTGGTTTTATACACTGTTGACACAACTGACACAAATGCATGACCAAAAAACACAATATTACCATGGTGTGCTTGTAAAAGTATTGCCATGGTACCATGGGTAAAAAACACACACAAAAAAAAAACAGAGTCAACACTGACCTCCAAGTGTTTCCTGACCCAAGTGGCCAGTTCTAGTTACCCATAATGATACATATTATATGCCCATTCCCTAGCAAGAAAATAGCTGTAACATAAAGATGAGAAGGACCAGAATCCGGGCACAGGTTCAAGATGGTGACGCTGGTCCCCCTCTAAAGCAATGAAGGAGGAGGAGTGCGCGAGGAGAGGGAGGGAACCTGCTGCATTCAGTAGCCCAGAGACACTTTATTCCGTGACGAGGTTTGATCAACACTCTTAAGTTTATGGGAGAGCGAAAGATTACGTTTTTATTTCGTTCTCCGCGCGTAAATTATATAGAATAGCCGCGCAGGTGCGATTTTATTGCAGTTACATAAAAAAAGCTCCAGTGACTGCCTGCATTGAATTCGACTTTGAAAGTGAACCTCAGGGGTCTTAGAAAAACAATTTGAATAGAAACTGTGCTAGGCGATGTAGACGCTTTAAAACGTCCAGAACTGACTGTAATTTCGGATTAAAATCCACCATGGAGGTCCGTCCAGCGCTCACGTGTGTTTTGTTCAGCGTGTTTCTGTGGACAGGAGACGCTCAGCACTCGGTACCTGATTCAGGTGAGTCGCTTCACTCACGGTTCCATTCGGAGTGATTTTAGTGAATCATATACTTTTATTCAGGACTCGGTACATAATTTACGCGAATCACGTTTTAACTCGGAACTCGGTGTCTGATTCAGTGGAGTGATTTGAATCAGGACTCAAAACCAGAATGATAGGCTATGTTTGACTTCAAAAATTGTGGTTTAGGTGAAACACATTCATTTAGGTGAACCATTACAGTTCTCTATACCCGATTCAAATGAATCACATAGGTGTTTTCAAGACTCGGTCGCCTGATTTAAGTGAGTCATGTTTCAGGACAGGTGATTCATGTGGGTCAGAAAAGATGATATTTAATTTAGCAAAATAAAGAAACGTAGGCTACATAGTTATTTCAAGTAAGCGAACAGTGATTGCATATTAACTGTTAACATGTAGAACCTTATTAAAGTGTAAAGTGTTAACAATTTAACAATAAGTCCAGAAAAAACACGTGCGTTTAAATAATAATTGCTAATGTAAATCATTGACCAATGCACAGAGTTAACGTTAACCTTAGTATGGAATACTGTTCTATTTAGTTCTAGTCTTGATTAGATAAAGAACTCAAAGCCCTTTAAACAATAATGCAAATAAAAGAAGGAATATGGAGATGATTTCTGCTAAACATGACTAAGGGAGCAGCAGAATATTCAATTCAATTCAAGTTTATTTGTATAGCGCTTTTTACAAAACAAATCGTTACAAAGCAACTTTACAGAAAATTATGTTTCTACAATATTTAGTAGTAGCTAGTAGTTTGTGCACATTTGACAGGATTTTAGAAGAAAAAAAAAAATAATAATAATAATACAAGACGTAGTCAGCTAGACGATGAACTATCAATATTATTAATTAAGTTATTATATGATTCAGTCACACAATTTCAGAATATATACATAACAAACATGTGAGCTAGACAGAAAACATGTGTAAATGCTTTTTGCTTCATGCAAAGTGTGTCAGGGATTCCTGTCCTCTAAAACATATGGCCCAAGTATGAGTGACCCGAAAAAAAAAAAAAAAAATTAGTAATCAAAAGCATCTCTAATGAATTGATTTTATATTAAATAAACATTATATATATATATATTAAAATAGCCAAATACTTGATAAGAACTGGTTCCATTCATAAATGTTTTAAGTTGCAGTAAAGCATTTTCTCCCTGGGTGTCATCTTAAATATTTTGTTGTGTTTAAACTCTATAATTGTATTGACTGCTTTAAATTTTCAGACCTCACAAATGACAGTGAGTATTAGCTGTATGAATAGAACTGCAATAACTTGCTGTCAGCATATCGCTGACATACATATTGAGTGAGGCAAATGAATTAAAGGACTCTTCCTGTCAATCACTGTTAGGGTATCAACTGCTCCAGGGTTATGAGAAACCTGTTAAATGCCAGAAAATAGAGGTATTGTGTACATTTTGCCTCTGCTGATGTCTGTCATGACATCCCCCTGAAATCATGAAACGCATGATAGAAGATAAGCAGCAGAGGAATTTCTGCATGCACTGTATCAAAAAGCACTCACTATTCACAACATAGTGGAAGTCACATACAGTAGTTGAGGAATGAGGAATATGAGGAACGAGAGAGCCAAAGTGATCATAATTGACCACAGCTCTATACAAGATTGAGCACTTTCTGACACGATTTTAATCACTTCATGATTTTAATCAGATTGCATGCAGATTGCCCCATGGTTTAGATTAGATTTCTGGATTTTCTGCTATGCAGACTACAAATACAAACAGCTTTGAGTCAGATATGCCACAAAAAAACACATTTTAGTCAAATTTCAAGTTGCACATTTATTTGCATAAGGATTTGTAAAAACCAATCTTCATGTGATTAATATGGAAGCTTTTTTTTTTTTTTGCTGCATGAAGGAAGTGAAAAAAAAAGTAATTGTGAATTTTGATCTCAGAATTCAGGCTAGTTTCCTTGTTTATATCCCACATACTTTCCTCACAATTTTTGAAGTCAGAATTTACCAAAATACAAACATAGAATTGTGAGGCACAAATACAGAACTGTAAATATAAACACAATTCTGAGAGAAAAAGCTGAGAGATGTTTGGTCGCTATTGTAAGACATAATCTCATAATTGCAAGGAAAAAGTCAGAATTGTGAGATAAAAAGTGAGTTACCTTTTTTATTCTATGGCGAAAACAAAAACAAACTAACTAAAAATTGTGAGATGTAAACTCAGAATTTATTGAAAGTCAGAATTGCAAAATAGATAGAATGTCAAAAATAAAAAAAGTCACAATTCTGAGTTCTGCATGTTTTTCTGTGTAAAAACAAACAAACAAAAAAGGTCAGAATAGTGAGATGAAAGTCGCAATTACCTCACTTCCATAATTTCTGCTGTTAAGACTATAAAAAAGAAATCAGATAAGAATCTCATATGCCAAATCTTTTTTTGCCTGTTTGAACAAAACCACAGTGACTCACAGAAAGTAATTCTGGAAGAGCCTTTAGCATTATGGCTTTGACTACAGGAGTTTGTGTGCAAAGTGCCACCGCACCCTGCTTCCAAGCGGTCTGGCAAAGGTCAATTATTTAGAAGTCACGGGTTCAAGTGACCCGATGGGCGAAGAAAACTATGAAAAATATGCACACGGTTTTAGATTTCATCCGAATTCATTGGTGAACCAGGACTTTTGTCACCAGCACATGCAAAAGGCTTAAGATTCACAAGATTCTCTTGTAATTGGAATCGACTCCTCCTGATCTTCTCATTAGACTGTGGGCGACTTTGGATTGTCTTATACTGTATGTGGCAAACTCTTGGCTCTCTGAGGCCTCCCGCCCACTCGCTCTCTCTTGCTCTTTTCTGCACACTCGCTTTCTTCCTCTTCAGGGGCTTCTGGAAAATCCTCTACATTCCTTCTTTTACTTCACATGGAACAGCCAATTCTCACCTCCCCCCTTTTTCTCCATGCCCACCCGCCATCGTCCGTCCGCCTCTCGCTTGTAACATCCAGTAGCAGAGCTGTTCCTTCCCCAATCTGTTTATGTTTATCACGCAGCTCCAGGTTAGAGGGCTCCTCTGCCAGGAAATTCCTGTAACGCCAGATCAAATGTTCCATCTCCTGAAATATTGTGAAGCTCACAGTTCTTCCTTGTGCTAATAAAACTACTGTTTTCTTATCCTTATTTTTAGCATCTCCCATTTCCTTCGCAAATTACTAATTTCCTCACTCGATTTCACACTTATCTCCATTTGGCCATTCTTTCGCAGAGTTTCTCTCAATTATATTGTGTTCACTAAAAACATTTAACTAGTTTGTGGTCAGTTAAGAGGGAGTGCGTGTACACAGCATCCAAACTTGTTAAAACCTGTATGCCAACTTCCATAGTAAACATCTGAAGCTATGAAACTGAATTAATAAGACAGAAGGTCTGCACAATTATTGTGATTGCAATTTAAAATGCAATAAAAAAAAAAAACTCTAGGTTTGTTGTGCTTGTCTGCACAATTTGCTCCAAAATGCACTGATTATATGTCAATATGACTATAAAATAGTGACAATAATTGTTTTATTATATATATATATATATATATATATATATATATATATATATATATATAATATTGAATTAATAAATTATAATTTATTTTGTTGCAGTTTTTTTAATATTGAATATTATTATTATTTAATTTATATTATTTCTAATCATTATATAAGTAATTATGCAGCCCTACAAGACTATCAAACCCTCTTAAAGACACAGTTCACCCCCCCCCCCCCAAAAAAAAAAAACATAAAATAAAAAATAAAATAAAAATAAAATAAAAATACTTCTGTCATCATTTACTCACCCTTATATCGTTCAGAGCCTTTGAGACTTAGTTTATTAATGTTTTGTGGTCTCAAGTGTTATTGTTTTTTCAATGAAAATCAATGTTGTTCAAACCCCCCAAAAACAGCTCAAACATTCCTTCCAGGATCCTCAAGGTGAGTTAATGATAACAGAAGTTTAATATCTGGTTGAACCAGGCCTTTAAATATTAAACTTTGGGCCTTGTTTGTGCACGAATGTCAGAGAAAATCACGTGGCTTTTCTTCACCAATCAAACTTACGATGTAAAATGGGTCTTTTAAATGAAGGTTAGTTTGAAGATAATCTAAAGCACCTTTTTTCCACTTCAAAGTAATGAAAAGGTTCCATTTATGCTAAAGGTTCTTCATGGAACCATAGATGCAAATAAAGAACCTTTATTTTTAAGAGTGTACAAACAAAGCTTGTAAATTACTCACACAGAGTTCTCCTCATGCCTTGGAAAGTCTGTTTTAGTGCTGCTATGTGCTAAATAAACACTCATCTCTCCCTCTTGAGATGTTAAAGCATAGATCATTTCCTTAAATGTCTACTGTTGTTTTTCACCTACAGTTTTAAACTGCTGTGAGGGAGATGTCCTCTTCCTCCTGGACTCCTCTGGTAGCGTGGCCTCCTACGAGTTCTTCCGTATGGTGGACTTCCTCAAGGAGCTCCTGCTGCCTTTCTCGCTGGGGCCGGATCAGGTGAGGGTGGGACTGCTGCAGGTTGGGACCGAACCTCATCTGGAGTTCAGCTTTGACACCTACAGCTCCCAGGACGGACTGCAGACGGCCCTGGGGAGGGCTAAACAGCTGAAGGGCGACACAAACACGGTGGATGCTCTCCTGATGGCTAGGAACCAGGTTTTGAAGCAGGGCGTGCCGGGAGGTGCCAGACCAGATCTGCCAAGGGTTCTGGTTTGGCTCACGGATGGAGTGGACCCCGGCGAGGTGCAGGAACCAATGGCGAGGCTGCGGGAAGAGGGCGTGGCCGTCCTGGTGGTTTCCACTGGCCACGGGAACTATAAGGTGCTGAGAGAGGCTGTGAGTCCACCCGCCGAGGAGCACCTATTCTTTGTGGACATCGATGATATCAACATCATCAGCGAAGACTTGAGGAACGCAATTATTGGTGTGTTTCTTTAAAGTTCATAAACCATAAAAAAACATACTTAATTAGAAGTTTGGAGGGTACTTTAGTAATGATTTGATGATACACTGGGCAACTTTTTGAGCAATGTCGCCAAGCAAGGGCCAACCAGTTGAAACACAGAGCCCACGACTGAACTAAAATATCCAAACAGAAATTCGTTACCCATTCCCAATGGGAAAGAGCCCAAGCAACACTGCTCAAAAAGTTGCTCCGTGTATCATCAAATCAAATGAAAACACACAATCCTTGACCCTGATATCATATTTGATTCAAAGTAACAGTCAGTCTTCTGAGAGCGTTTTCTAAACAGAGAAAGTGATCTTATGTGAGAGTGACTCTCTCTGTACCTCCGCCCCAGTGTGCCGAAGGAATCTCGAACGCCAGTCAACTCTGACACAAATAGCTTGAGACAGCTCTACGGGAAGAAGGGCCTGGAGGAAACAGGGACAGAACCCGCAGACACTGTAATGGGAGATGAGGGCTATTTATACAGAAATTATTTTGGACCCCCTGCAAAGTCCCCCGGAGCGCTAGACGTTGCTATTATTAGTGGGCATTCTTCCGCACATATATAAGGCGTTACATATGTGCAACTTCCAGACACTTTCATAAACAAACGCATAGATCATAATTCAGAGCAGGTGTTGTCGTGCCCTTTTAGAAACTGCCCTAGGCGTGGATTTAGTGACTTGAGTCACTCATTTAATTTCAGCCATCTCTTATTTCTCTCAAATCAAATGCAGGGATTATTATAGAAATTACACTTTGCATAATGAAAATTATTTTTATAACCATTACTTTTGTTGTTGTTGTTGTTGTGTCTTTAACAGTTAATCTATGCTTGTAAGAATTATATTATTATTATTATTCATTAGCATTAAATATTAACATTTAATGTATTATTATTAGTACTACTTGCTTTAATTAGATATGATTTAAATAGGATTATTATGTTTACTAGTATTTGTAATAATTAGTTTAATTATTAGCATTAAATAGCGTTCATTAAATGAACATTAAATTGATTAATAATAAAAATAATAATAAAATAAGTAACTACACTTCACAAAATTAAATAGATTTCTGACAATTACGTATTTTAGCTTTTGTATTAAACGTTTCATTTATGCTGAGATTTTTTTATTATTATGATTTATTAAATATGATTATTAAATGTATTATTTTTGATAATAATAAAAACCTATTATATATTGATAATATTAATAATATTAATATTATTGATTAGCCTTAAATATAAACATTCAATGTATTATTATTAGTATTACTTGCATTAAATAGCATTAATTTAATGAACATTACATATACTAACAATCATAATCCAAATAAAAAATAAGAAAAAAGTAGATTTCGCATAATGAAAATATTGTTTTTATCAGCATTACTTTTTGTTATGCCTTTAGCGTTTAATTTATGCTTATAATAATTTATTCATTAGTGTTAAATAAATATGAACATCAAATGTATTGTTATTATTATTATTAGTGTTACTTAGATATCATTAATAAAAAAAAATTATATTATATTTATTATTATTTTAATAATGTGCAACTTTAAAACACTTAACATACAAAAAAACGGCATAGCTCGCACACAATAATTCAGACCGGGTGGTGCCCCATGTATGGATTTAGTGACTCGAGTGATTCATATAATTTCTGCCTCTCTTATGTCTCTTTCTCTCTGATTAAATGCAGAGATTATCCGGGCCGAGAGGCTACAGGTGAAGTCGGTCACCAGCACTACTGCTCAGCTGGAATGGAGGCCTGTGTTGGCCGGCACTGGCTACTATGAAATCCAGTTTGGTCCCATCCGATCAGGGCAGACCGGAGGGCCGGTATCTCCAGGCACCAGTCCTGGCACTGGTTTGGGTCCTTTCCAGAGGATCACGCGTAGCGGAGATGCCAGCTCTGCGATGCTGACTGGCCTGCGTCCAGACACCACGTACACAGTCACGCTCACACCGAAGGCCAACCTGGAGTTCCTCAACTCTCTTCACACCACCTTCAAAACCCAGCCAGGTGCAGAACCAAACTCTCAATAATATATCCAGATCAGATTTCATCCAAAAATCTAAAATAATATTTTGAATAATGATGTTTTTAAAATCACAATTACTTTTTTGATGCACCTTGTTTCAATTATGCTTATAATAATAATAATAATACAAAAATAAATTATACTTCACATAAGGAAAGTGATTTTTACGACCATTAATAATAATAATAATAACATTATTATTATTATTATTATTATTAACATTAATTGGCAATAAGTAAATATGAACATTATTGTTGTTGTTATAATTAATAGTAGTTATATTATTATTATTATTATTATTATTACTATATTATATTACATTTGTTGTTGCTGTTAATATTATTATTATTCTTGGCATTAAAAAGCATTTTTTAATGAACATTAAATGTAATAATACAAATAATAATTTAATAAATGGTAAAAATTATTTTACCATTTACCATTCAATAATTTAATATTCATATTTAATCAATGTTAACTTGATATTAAATATTTAATATATTTTAGAATAAATAAAATCCAATGTTGACTCTATTACAATAATGGCAATTGAGAATCACAAAGAAATACTGAATAAATATATATCTGTATATATATGTGTGTGTGTGTGTGTGTAAACTGGTATCCCCTGCACATTTACTGAATAAGAATGTGTGCATATTATCCCCCCTATTTTATTAGTAAAATAAAAGGATGTTGACTTTACACATGCCAGGGGACACAGAAGGCATAAAAATTTTAGTAGAACTAAATCAAAACCTTGATCAAACATTGAGATGTCCTCTTCTCTCAGTGAATCCTCCTCAGCCGGAGGTGCAGACTCTGTCCACAGTGAGCGTGTCAGAGTCCAGCACTAACAGTGTGCGTGTGAGCTGGGGTCCGCTGCTGCCTCACCTCATCCAGGGGTACACGCTGGAGTATTCAGCGCTTCCTACAGGCCCGCTGCGGGTCGTCAGCGTCAGTAACAGACAGGACTCCACAGTCCTGACCGGTCTCCAGCCCGACACACAGTACCTGGTCACCGTGAGCGCGAGACAGGCCTCCGGCAGAGAGAGAGCCATGACGGTTAAAGTCTGCACACAGGAGGGTAAGAACCAACAGATTATTGTCTCATTATCACTCACTGATCAATTCATTTGATTTCTGCAGACTGCTCGTTCATTTTTAGGTTAACGTCACTTTTTGTTTTCCTTGACAAAATACCAACAGTTAAATAAGCTCTGTGACCAACAAAAAATTATAATTCTTACAAGTTTTTTTTAAGATAATCTATACAAATGTACACCTTAATGAATTTTGATCAATTTTATGTTTTTGAAAGAAGTCTCTTTTGCTCACCAGGGCTGCATTTATTAGATCACAAATACAGTAAAAACAGTTAAAATGTGAAATATGATTATAATTTCAAATAAACATTTTCTATTCATTTTTCAAATGTAAGTTATTCATGTGATCCTTCAGAAAACATCCTGATATGCTGATTTGAATTTATTCTTATTATCAAAGAAATGTTGTGTGCTGCTTAATAATTTTTGTGGGAACATGATACACTTTTTTCAGGATTCTTTGATGATTAGAAAGTTCAAAAGCATTAATTTTAAATAGAAGTCTTTTGTTACTTCATTAATTCCCTTTACTGTCACTTTTGAGCAATTTAATGCATTCTTTCTGAATAAAAGTACTAATTATTATAATTTTTTTTTAAACGGAACTGACCCCAAACTAATTCTGTATTAACAAAATAGTTCTATTCATTAGGAGGATTTGGAATGAGATGCTTTCCAATGGGACCACCCTATTTTAATGTTCCTGCCAATATCATTCCCACATCCCGTCCCTCTAATTTCCAGCAAGAAGCGGAAAGCCTGACCTCTCTTTCTGTTTCTCTCAGTGTTGCCAGCTCTCTCAGATCTGCAGCTGCAAACAGTGGGCAATGAGTCAGTGCAGCTCCGCTGGAAGGGGAGTCATGATGGTCTCCGTGGCTACTGGGTCACATGGGAGCGAGGTCAGAGCCAGCGCTCCACCCTGTATCTACCACCCAACCGGCTCTCCACCACCCTTAACCATGTGCCCTCCAGGGCCCGTGTCTGCGTCTCTCCGGTGTACCGGACGGCCCGTGGGGAGGGACTCTGCTGCACTGCTTAAATGCGCTACGGTGAGGTGCCTGTCAGGGAAACACTGGGATTATGGGTTATTTTCTATCATGAAATAAAACTGTATCAAATTTTTTGAATAAAAGAATGCACAAAAATATACCTTAAAATGATTGCTTCTCTGAAAACAACAATACAGCTAGTTATTGCACTTTGATATGTGTGTTCTGTGTCAGAATATCTCACACAAAAATTTAAATTCTGTCATATACTGTATTAATCGCCCTCATGTCATCCCAAACCCATAAGACCTCCATTCATCTTCAAAAACAAATGAAAGGTGCACTAAGAAAATGTTCTCATATGATGCTGACATTTGAAAGCGCCAAAACAAACAACAAAACCCCGCCCCTAATTTGATATCTCAAATCTCAAGATTCTTGACTTGATTTTAAGTTGTTTGACCCCTAGAGTCAAGCTATGCATTCACCTTGAAAACTTAATATTTTATTCCAAATGCAATGACTTTAGTTTTCTCCTTGATTAAATGAGTTCTGGCTCATCCAACTATTAATTTCATCAATGCATTGGCAGAGGGAATGGGGCTGTAGTTATTTGGCGATAAGGCTAGGTAAATCTGGGTATCACCAGCATAGCTGTGATAGGAAATTTGGTTCTTTCTCATTATTTGACTTAGTGGGACCATATACAGGCTAAACAAGAGTGGTGCAAGAATTGAGCCTTGTGGGACTCCGCATGTAATAGACGTCAATCTAAGACATGTGCTCTCCTATGCTCACATAATAACCTCTCTCTTCCAAGTATGACCCAAACTATTTGAGTCCCATTCTACCCAAACTAAAAAGCATAATAAAATGTGGATAAATCAACTCATCAACTTACAGTGTAAGGCTTGTCGCAATCGTTCCTGTTGCATGTCGTCAATCTGGGAACCCAAAAGATGGGTGCGGGAGAAACAACTCTCCAATATTTTTAATTTGGACTGCAGAATACATTTCAACTGCTAGCTGTATATATGCCACTTTAACCCTGTAAAACCTGACATAAGAAAAAAATAGACAAAACCTAAAAAATGTACACAAAAAGTTTGCATACGTGTTTTTGTTGAGTACTTTGGTCTGAGGAGGTTTTTATCAGGTCATCAGGTTTTTATGACTCGCATAATATGATATAGGAGAATTCTGTCCAGTAAGTGTTCATCCTGAGATATTACTAACAATATAAATGTTATTATGTTTGCTTTATAAATAGTATAAACATGTTTGAAAAGTTTTGACATTGATAATTTAGAGACATTTGCATATCAAATATAATACTGCAGGCATTTTAGGGTTAAATGTGAAGTAATTTTACCACAGAATTGCATGACATACATTGAATAGACAAACAAAAAGCAAATTATTAAGTTTTTTACCTTAACAATTTTTAAACAAATATGTATTATAATAAGCACCTTCTGTTTGTGTTACCACACAGCTGTGTTGACCTGGATCTGTGGAGAGCCATTCTACCAAATATGAAAGAAGTGGGAATGAACAACACCAAAAACTTCCCACAAATAGACAGATGGGAGGACGGGGAGTCTAGGACACTGTAGCGGTTTGAATACTTATACCCCATAGATGGTGATCTTTAAACACACCCACACAACATGCACTGACAAACAAGCTCCAATCCATGCTTGTAACACAGAGACTAAATGAGTCTGAACTCAAAAATGACCTTCTGGAGAATCAGACTTTTAAAGGAATGTTTCGGGTTCAAGTTCAGTGCTATTGACGGCTGAGATCTGTGGCTTGCTGTGTATTACCGCAGTCCAGAGTTCATTTCTCGCAATTCGGACTTTGTTTCTTGCTATTTTTAGGAGAAAAGTAAGAATTGCATGAAATAAACTCATAATTCTTAAAAAGAGTTTAAATCATAGTTATTTTTTTCTCACTTTTTTTTGCCTCAAAGCTCAATTTTCACTTCTCGCAATTCTGTTTTTTCCCCTCCATTGAATAAAAAATAAAGTTAATTGTGACTTTTTCTTGAAATTTATATCACACAATTCAACCTTTTGCAAGTTCATATCTGACAATTTCGAGTTTATATCTCACAATGTGGACTTTGTTTCTTTTAATTCTGAGGGGGAAAAAAGTAAGAATTGCAAGAAATGACCAGAATCGCTTGATATAAACTCACAATTATTTTTTGACACAATTCTCAGTGTATCATTAGATTTTTTAATTACTACGAATTCTGAGTTTACATCTTAGTATTTTTTTCCACCGCAGAAAAAAAGTTAATTGAAAGCTTTTTTTTTCTTGCAATTGCAAGCTTATTTTTCATAATTATGAGGAAAAGTGGCAAATACCCTTTTATTACAGTAATGCACTTATAATAGAAGCCTATGGGACAAGACATTAAACAGTCTGTTGTTATTATCCTTGTGCATTTTGAGTGAAAGTTACAGGGTTTACCAACTTTATATTGTCATGAGAGAAAGACTTTGACAAAATTAGCTATTTTATAATGCAGCTATATTCGAAACCGTGTGTATTTCAACATTCATGTGCAGTTTCTTTTACCACTTCTTCCAAATGAACCCATGATATTCCTTTAAATTGCCAGAATGTTTACCTATAAGAAATGTAATTTTTTTTATTAAGAGTTATATCTCCAAAGCAATAGTATGTAAATATCCTACTAATGCTTTCTGAGTTATATTTATCATAGGTATAGTTGGTTACTGTATATTCTAGATTTCTGCATACAGTTGGAAATGGGAACAATAAGACGGTTTTAGGGGGAATCTGAATAACTTCCATCACTGGTTTTTCTTTAAGGTCAATGCATAGATTGTAAACCTGCTTGAGTTACACGTTACCATAACTACAAATTTTGTTAGCAGTGAAACTCTGAAAATCTGGCACGGATTTTAATCACTGTGGCTAAGTATTAAGACTTTGCAGATGTCGGTTGCAGATGTTTCCTGGTTCAAAAGGGCCACGACTGGTTTGTTTGAAGAAAAGTGACTCTTTCAGTGGGTCAAGCTTTCCCCAGTGCATGCATACTGTAGACTGGATTTATCATTCATAGGAGAATGTTTTTCTCTGTAGTTGTGTCTTAACAGGCAAACATACTGTATGTTCGCAGGCTGGATCAAGGTCTTAAAATAGTGTTTAAGAATAGATCATTTCATTGGTACAGTATTTAATGGTTTTCATCCCATTTCAGTGTCATTATACAGGAATTTATTTCTATTCAGAAAATTCTGCATCTTATATTTTGTGTCTGTTTGTTGCAACATAATGACAAGTTGGGCTTTCTGTATTATAAAAAAGGTGCTTGTTCTTTCCCAGCTTGGCTGCATGTCTTACACATCACGGTTTTCAAAAAGATTTTACTTATTAAATAACAACAAAAAAAATATATTTCAATCTGTGTCTGCCTTTG
Source organism: Carassius auratus (assembly GCF_003368295.1). Taxonomy (NCBI): domain Eukaryota; kingdom Metazoa; phylum Chordata; class Actinopteri; order Cypriniformes; family Cyprinidae; genus Carassius; species Carassius auratus. Next base: position 10,828,550 of record NC_039265.1, on the reverse strand, counting down.
TTTCTAAACCTCTGTGTGATGCATAATATTAATGCTTAACCCTTAGCTTAGATTTTATGATATTTGCAAAAAAATTCTGTATATATATATATATATATATATATATATATATATATATATATATATATATATATATTTATTTATTTTTATTTTTTTTTGCAATTACCACTATTTGTCATTTAATTCACATTACAAAAAAACATACAACTCATTTTCCCTTACTGTAATACAGTTATTTATGATGTTATCTTTAAAGATTCTGTAAACATTCTTAATGATAAAAGTGCTTAGCTGTCATAAAATGTGAATTCTAAATGGTCCTAAAATAGCTACTTTAGAATTTTTTATTTATTAATAAATGCTTTTTATGCTTCAAGCTACATATGATTTCTGTTTTGAGATGAAAATGACCTGTTCACGACCAACTTCACCCTTTTAGAGAATATTTAATAGTACACCATTTAAATCCCATTTGAAAATTTTATTTATAGAATTCACTGCAGAATATGATGTTGGCCAACTGTTTGAAAATGAGTCGTTAAATTAAAACACTGATAATCCGAATGGAGAAACTGAATATAGAACCAGAACCGAAATTGTTTTAAACAAACGAATCCAAACACCCTGACAAGCTTAAACAGTGGTCCATAATTCATCTTAAACTCTTTCTCCTCTCAATATTTTGATTCCCTTTGCAAGTGTTCTTTGGCTGAGCTCAGATGGGTCAAATAAAATGAATGAGGGCTAATGTTTGACTGTGTCTGGTACAAAAAATGCAGCCGCTAGCAATCTCAAGCATCTTGACATCATCTCATGCTAAAGAAACACACCCTCAATCATATGACACATTCCCTGTACATTTAAATTATACGCTTCGGGGTTATTCCACAGTGTATGGACCACCTATAACGGTTTCCCATGTTTGCTCTAGATGCTCAGGGTGTTGAGCGCTGGGACAAGAGTGACGGCTTCAGGTACGTTCTGATTATGATCATGTGACCCTCGGCCCTGTAAAACCTTCTGTCTATGTCTCTCCTCCTGACGTTTCTTCTTTTCTAGGCGCTGTTGATCTTTCCTTTGTTTATTAGAGAGCTGAAAAGCAAGCAAAAAAAAGTAAAAATTAAATACAAGAAAAATTACATTAGTTCTTTCAATCCAGGGTAATTACGGTAAACTAAAACTATTAAAAAAAGAAGTTTTCATTACTCAAAATAAAATACTTTAATTTTTAGTTTCATATATTCAATATTTAGTTTAACCTGATGTACTATAATAACGAAAACTGAAATAAAAATCAATAAAAATTATATATACATATTAAAAATATAAACGGTTACACTATTTTAAGGTGTCCTTGTTACAGTGTAATTATGCATTTAAGTACGGAGTAATGTTAATTAACTACATGTACTTACTATATGGTTGGGGTAGGATTAGAGTTTAGTTTTGGGTTACTTGCATGTAATTATGCATGTTTAATTGTTATTATAATAGTAAGTACATGTAACGTGTAACAAGGATACCAAGGATACCAAGGAAAATCAAGTATTACCAAATGAACTATATATCTAAATTAGTTTGTATTATTTTTATTTCAGTTTAGTAATTTTTCATTTCAAAATTGAAATTGTGCCTTGGAAACTAACTGAAATAAATTAAGATTTTGGATACAAAATTTTTTAAGTTAACATTTATTTTATTTAAATTAATGAAATTATTTTTATTATTTATATATATATATTTTTTTTGTTTTTTGTTTTTTTGTTTACATATTTCAGCTAGTTGGCAAGGCAACATTTCAAATTTTAATTTACTAAAATGTACTATGATGTAATAAAATAACTCTAATTTTTAAATAAAGGTATCTAATGAAAACGAAAAAAAAAAATCTAAAACTTTAATGTTACAATAAAAACACAATATAAATAAAAATCTAAATATTATTAAAAACTATTATGGTATCTAAATGATACTAAAATAACACCGTTTCCATTTTTAAATATTTTATCATTCAAATCTTTCTCAGTCACCTTGGGTTTATGTGATACACTGCCCTCTGTTGACGATGTGTTGTCACTACATTCAGCCTGCATGCCTTGACATAGAGGGTGTGTCCCTGAAGCACAATCTCTCTGTGATGATTGGTTGTTAAGTTCAGACTCCAGCCAATCACTGTGGCACATCTGTGACGTGGCCCTTGATTGACACAGATTTTCCGATTGACCTGTGGACACAAAACAATGGTGAGAGGAGCACATTGAGTGCAGAATTAAAACAGTGATTTAAAGACTGACTGTCGGCAGAGAGAATGCTCAAGATCAGCTCTTCATCTTCAGAGAGAGAGCGTGAGGGAGAGGCGCCTCTCGTCTTCTCCTTCTGACCGTCTCCAAAGCGTCTGGAATTATTCAGACTCTATCCAAAAAAAAAAAACAAGACACTTGCCTTCAGAAGATGTCTGACTGTGGTTCATGTATGTGTCTGATGTTTGTTTAGCCGGACTAACCTCTATACGCAGATGTGCTGGACTCTCAGAGTTGTCTCCAATCTTTCGGACGCTGTCATAATGGTCTCCATATCGATATGCGATGTGTAGCTCACGGCATGAAGGCTTCTCTGTACCATTTATCTGTATGTTAAAAAACATACATGTATTAAACCATTAATAGAAACACATTAGAATGAAATTAATCCAATATATAAATGCTCCATCACCTCCCACAAAGGAGCGTTCAGCTGATGAATAACCACTTTCAACTGCTGGCTGCGAGCGAATGCCACGATGGCGTCGTTACCGGCAAACGTGCCCGGCTGAGAGAGGTTTGACACTGAGAAACAAAAACCACAAAAGACTTCCAATAGATGGATAACAGGACACACACACACACACACACACATATGGTACATACACACACTTTTATTAAATTCATTTATATTTGTTTATTTTACAAAAATAAATTTAACAATTTTGTTACTAGATTTCGTTTTCATTTTAACATTGTTTTATATATTTTATATTTCCTCTGGTTGTTTCACTGGTTCCTGTTATTGTATTATCATCAATACAGTATTAAATTACTGACATCATATTTCAAAACTAATTTTATATATATTTTTTAAGTTTAAGTTTTATTAACTCTGTCGGTTTTATTAGTTTATTAAAAAAATATGCCTATTTAGTTATTTGTCCAGTTCCGCTATTATTGTGTTTCTATTCAGTTATTTTTTTATTTCAGGTTTTAGTTGAGTTATTATCAACTAAGACTTTAACTGAAACTAAACAAAAATGAAAAGCGCTGCCTTGGAAACTAACAGAAATGAAATAGGTTGAGTTTATTTATTTATTTTTTATTTTTATTAGATTTTTTTTACAGCAAGTTCTAACTAGATTTTTATATATATAAACGAACCGAAATAAAACAGATTTCATTTTTTTTTTTTTTTTATATATTTTTTACTGCAAGTTTGTATATACATTTTATATTTTTCTGGTTGTTTATAATTTATAATTATAATAATTATAATTTATACATTATTGATGTCATATTTTAAATTAGCTTTATTTTTATGTTAATCTTTACATTTTAGTACTTTTGATGTGCGTTTTTGTCAGTTTTAATATTTTAAAACCATGTGTCTGTTTAAGTTTATATTTGTTTTTTGTTTTTTAACCTTTGGTTTTCACTTCAGTTTTCAACTAGAACATCAACTGAAACGAACTGAAATAAAATACTCTTATTTCATTTCAATCGACATAGATATTTCAGATAACAATAAAACATGTCAAATGCCTGTAGCACAAACAAAAGTTAAAAAAATTAATATAAGCAATGTTAATAATGATGCTTGACTAAGCGAACACTACTAATTAACTATTAAAAGTAATTTATGAGGTTAATGTGACTTACAATGCAATCTGATTTGTTTAAGTTTATTTTGGATTTATGGCAACACATACACACACACACACACTTCTCTTACAATGCTGTGTGAATGGCACATCATCTTCAACGAAGGGCTCGAAGTCCTGGCTGTGTGTCATCATGTACTGTACCGTCTCCTGCCGCAGACGCAGGTGACCCTGCGAATGTCCCTCCAGCTGATCTCCAAGAGCCCGGAACAAACAGTTCCTGTGGGAGAACATGAGAAACAGAAGCTCGACTCCTTAAAGATCTCATACTCTATATCAGTATTTCTCAACCGGTGGGTCACATACCCGTCTCCAGGCACCTCTCGCAGTTTAAGCCCCAGAGCTTGAAGCTGGTTGGAGAAGCTGACAAACTCCTCTCCATCGTCTCCTCCCGGAGGTCTGTTCTTCTTGTCTTTGGCCAGAGCTCGCCGGGCCGCCCTCTCGTCTCTCTTCCTCTCTAATTCACACTTCCTGTTTCCCTTTATGGGCTTCCCTGACTGTTTCCTGGACATGATGGAGCGGCTGTACTACACCCAGTGAGGACATACGTTCATCTATCACACACGCACAACTGTAAACTGAAAGAATCACAGCATCATGCAAACAGTTATGACAATACAAACATAAAAATGCATAAGCCTGACAGAAATGATCGTGGTATACAGTTAGCTTTACTATTTCCTCAAACATTATTGTGAGTTAATAATTGATAAATATAGAAATAGGGTAAAAGTTTTTGTTTTTCTTTGCCATTTTTCTTTTTTGATGTATTAGTTGCCTAAACCCAAAAGAACTAAAATATAATAATCATTATAAATGTTACAACACCAATATAACAAAAACAACAACAATAATGCTACTTTTCATTAATAATTTACCAATAATATATATATATATTTTTTTTTTCTCCAGATTTAATACTAATACTTAACAGTAAGCATGCATATCCATTTTTATTCATCCTAATAAAAATGTATTACGGTTATCATAGTTTATTTTAGAATTTCTCAAGTATTACAGTTGCTATGACTGTAAAGTAATAATGAATGAACATGTAAACATTTTATTGTTAAATCACGAATGAATATATCCTCCAAATGATGTGTGGAGCTTTCAATTTCGTTTCCTTTCCATTTCCATTTGATTGTTAATGACGGTCACGATAAATACCACACTAATGAAAATACTCTGGTTGAGTTATTAAGTTAATTGTTTATATTCTCAGTACAGATCTAAGACCATATCGATAATCTTTCATCACGGCCTTTTCATGTACGTATTAGGATATAGACAAATGTGTAACAAATCCATAACATGCAATTTTAAAATGAAGTATTATAATAATCAGACGAAATATGGTCTGAAGGAACAGCAGCGTGATGCGTCAGAAATGTCGCGTCATTGACGTCTCTGTCAGATTTAGCCGCGTTTAAACGACAGAAAGAGGACGTTGTTGAAGAGAAAAGACAATTAATGAGTGTGACACAACTGTACTCACATTATCAGATGACAGTAAGAAACACGAACAATGAACGACAATCTCAACACTAACTCCAGTAAATCCCACTCTGAGCTGCCCAGGGTTTGTTTACTTCCTAAAGAACCGGACCTCAGTTCCGCTTCCGGCTTTGCTTTCAAAATAAAAGACACACGACCTCAAGTAGTCATTAAAAGTTTAAAACATGAAATTTTCTCCTACAATTGTTATTATTTTTAGAAATATCAACGTAAATTAATTCTAGATCCATATAGGATCATCTTTAAACAACTTCTAAGGGTATCTAAAAAAACTTTAACCTAAATAAAAAAATACATAGTTATTATTGTCGTTTGCAATTTAACTGCAATCTATTGAATTTATGTATGTATGTATGTATGTATGTATGTATGTAAGTATATATATATACATATATATATATATATATATATATATATATATATATATATATATATATATATATATATATATATATATATATATATATATATATATATATATATACATACATACATAAATTCGACAATAATATATGTATTATATATATATTAATAGCAATCTTTTTTAAACTAATTAATTTGTGTAGATAATATAAAGAATAAAAACTTTTTTTCTCACACAAAGAATGTGAACCACTAGTTAATTTCTGAATCTTAGTCCAGCTATAATTCGTTTTTTTAAACTTCTGTCTTTCCTACTCAGATTAGAAACTGTTTTTCTTTTTTTCAGCTTATTTGTAGTGTATGTTAATCACCATCACTTCACGATTATTATATGTTTATTTTAAAAAAGAAAAATAAATAGAGAACATTTCATTTATTAGATTTGTCTTTATGTAAAAATATATAATAAGAATAATCAATTCCACATAAGCACAAATGAGAAAAGACTCTGAATATATGACATGAATGTGAATCATAATATCATCTACAACGGAGTGACCGAGATTGAGCAAACATGTATTTATTTTATGGCAGTGAAAGAGAGCACACTCTACACATGACTTTTATACATCCTTTATAAATAGTTATCTCCTGATAAAAAAAATCATTACACCATCTAAACAGACATACGTCACAGTCGTAATCTATCAAGTCGTTATTTCCCTCTCCCTGCTGCTCTGCAGCTCTCAGTACAGTAACCGTGTTCCTCAGTGCACAAGTACAATGTCATTTTGGCTCAACTTTCTTCACGTAGCATTAACAGCAGCAGGGCATGAGTCTTATGAAGCGTGAGCTCTGAAACTCATCCGCCTCTGTCTGTTCGCCGACAGTTCCTTAGCCTTGGCCTCCATCACCTCATCCATCTCATCATCTTCAGGGATGCTGGTTTGTGGCTCCTGGATCAGCTCCTTCACCGGTGTGACCTCCCGCACCATCAGCATCTCAAAGTCAGGCTCCTCGTGGTCAGGGAACAGAGAAGAGGCCGCCTGGACCACGCCACTCAATATTCCCAGGATGGCGAACGTGCCGCCCACTAGATAGACCTTCAGAGAGCCCTTGGAGGGACCCGCACTCAGCATTTCCTTAACAAAAGGGATGAGCTCATGCATAGTGTCCATTATAGTCTGTGAAAGAAAAACAAAATCAAAGGTCAGGATATGAAAACATGACAGTTAAATAAATTATTGTAGCAAACAGTGCTGATAATCCTAAAAATCATAAAAACAACATATAATGCAGTTCATAAATCGCTTTAGTTTCATATTTCATTGGGATATTTAATACACTTTTTTATTTATTATGCATGATAAGATCAAGCTGAGATAAACACCAGGGTTGTTATAGTTAACTAAAACTTATTTCAGATCATTTCCAAAACAACATTTCTTAGTTTAACGTAGTTGAACTTGATCCAGTAGTAAAATGATTCAAACTAAACCCAAAATAAGATTATATTTAAATATTACATATAATCTAAAATTCTATCACTAATATTTTTTAAGCATATATAAAAAGAACAAAATCACTGCAACATTTTCTAAATCCTGAACTAAAATGAAAAAAATGACAACAGAAAATATAAAAACTGATTTAAAACATTGAGGAAAAACTATACTAAAATAACACTGGTTAATGCTGTTATGTAAAAGGTTATTAATTTAACAAGATGTTTATTACATGATTATTTTAATAAAAACTATGAAATGTGAGTTATGACTTGTTCTTTTTCACTCCAAAACGTGTAAAATACATTTACTGTATCAGGTTTTTTACTGTAAAATACTGCATAAAAAGTCCCTTCAGTCTATCAGTTTTTTTTTTTTACCATGTATAATAACTGAAACTAAATAAATAAATAACTGGGTAATAGTCTCTTACAGTTTAAATTAAAATCATTTTTAAAGTGTATGTTAAAATCTTACAGCATCCAAGCAGAAAAATTAAAAATGATAAGCAAAACATTTACTCACTTGTAAAACACTGGAGAACCTGATCAGATGATAAGTCCTTGTTAAGGTTTATCCTCAGAGCTTCTTTTGCTGGGTGCATGCTGGAGGTACAGATGCTCTTAAAGCCAGTGATCGCCTGTGGACGCCCACTTCACATGAATATTCATGAGGCTGGAAAGGAGATGCAACTTTTGTCCAAGTTGCTTCATGTGAGCGGTGAATGACTGCAGGGCTGCTGGGGAAGCCTGTCTGCCAAATTTCACAAAGACAGCGATCCCATAGGCGTGAGATCTCTTTAACATCTCCAATATTTCTCCTAGACAGAAAATAGGTTACTTTAAGATCCAGTGGAGATTTGAGCTTGAGTCTCCTGCTTCTCAAACTTGTCTCCTGAGACAAAAACTCTAGCAATCTCAAAGTGGTCTCCTTTAAAGCTTATGAAGAGATTTCAACATCATCACACACTGTGCTCAGATATTTCTCCTTAGATAGAGACTCTGGATCTCTCACATTCGTCTCATCAAAAGTTTAGAAGCAAGCGCAACAATATCACACACTGTGCTCGCATTTGTGTATTTATCATAAAAACCTTTGGTAGGGGTATAATGCTGTATTTATACTGTATTATTTATTTTTCAGAAGCCAGTGATTTTGCTTTAAGAAAGTTCTAGAAAAGTATTATTATTACAATGAACTGCAATTGTAAATGTAATCAATTTCAATATAATTACATTTTATGTTAAATGTATTTTAATATTTGTCTTATTTTAAATATTTGTTTTATCTTTATTTTAAATTTGTTTTATCTTTATTTGAATGCTATTAATGTATAATCCTGTATTTACGCCATTTTAACTCTTTTAAATGTTTCATTAAAAACATTTTATTTTGATAACATTTCAAAAGAATAAAATTTTATATAAAATATGTTTCAAAATGTGTTTTATTCTTATGATTTAGTCTTATATTTATTTTCCATTTTATTTGTCATTTTTATGTTAAGCACAAATTAAAACGGACATTAAGACTGCAGTGGTGTAATGCTGTATTATTTATTGAACTCTTTGTGCAAAATTATGATCAGTTCAAAAGCTAAATATGCCCTTAATGCCAAAATGATATTGGTCAATGTGTTTGCATTAGGAAGGTTCTTAAAGTACTTCAAAATAAACACAAATGTCTTTCAAATATAAAATGGAATGAAATAACGTTATCCTAAACTTTTACATTTGTACATACTATGAACATTAAAGTCATGCAATGATGAGTTTTCTTTGTTATGACAAATCAGGTTTTATTATTTCAGAGTCAGTGATTTGGCATTAAAATGCTTGTAAACAACAAACATGCTGACCTTTCACTTTCAGTAACATCTCTTTTAAATGCAGTAAAACTGATCATCGCTGTGCCTCATTGCGTATGAGGTGAGAGGGCATGCTGGGTAACGGGACTCACTGTAGACATGCTCTTGCCCTGTTTGGCTCTGATATGTGCCATGCTCTCTTCCCCAGATGCACAGACAGTGTTGGGAAAGCAGGTTTAACACGCGCAGCCCGTGCTCAGCAGGAGACGTGACGGTTCACACTGTACATAGGAAGAAACTCATCTGAGATCACAATGTTCTCCTGTTACTGATGAGAGTGTTTTAGTAGTTTGAGATTTATATACACAAAGTGTGAAGATAAACATATAAGGGTCAGAAATTATTTATTTATTTTCAAAATTATTTTTTTTAAATTGATATACTACTTTTATTTAGGAAGGATGCATTATATTGATCCAAAGGGACAGTAAAGACTTTTACAATGTTACAGAACATTTCTGTTTCAAATAAATGATAATTTGAACTTTTTTCATCAAGAAAGAAATATCACAGTTTCCACAAAAATATGAAACTGTTTTCAACATTGATTATAATCAGAAATGTTTTTTTGAGCAGCAAATCAGGATCATGTGACAGAAGACTGGAGTACTGATGCTGAAAATTCAGGATTTTATTTGACAATTTCTATCAAATTCATTATTTGACAGTGACAGTAGACAGTCAGAAAACTGCCCAGAGCTAAATTTCTTCTGCTTTCCCTGAGCAGGAAACAATGCAGGAATAAATTACCTTTTACAATACATTCAAATAGAACATGTTATTTTAAGTTGTGATAACATTTCCCAATATTACTGTATTTAATGTACCGAACATCTGCAGCCTTAATGAGAGACTTCTCTCATTAAAAATCTTACTGATCCCTTATTTTATTGATTGATTTATTCATTAATTGATTTATTTATTTATTTTTATATATAAGTCATTTTTGATTTTGGTTTTTGGCCAAGTGTATCCTGAATTTTTGGCCCAGAATTTTCATTTTGGTGCATCTCTAATCCTATATTCAACATATTCAAATTTTTCAAATTAACACACATTTAAAGTGATATATACACATTTAACATATGCAACAAATTAACAAAAAAGTATTAAAATTAAAGATAAAAATATACTTAAAACAAATTAATGATCTTTAAAAATATTTTTTACATTTCCTATTTTCGTAAGTACAGGGTAAAATCAATACATTATAGTTGTGGAAATGAATTATTAAATGTTTGAAGGGAGATTAAGAATTAAGACACACTAGATGTCAGAAATCGGATTAATTTTCATATTGGAAAATAAAACAATTAGACGATTAGATGAAAAGAAAAAGTATATTTTCATGCCATTAACCAAAAAATAGGATTAGGGCCAAGCAATAATAATAATAATAATAATAATAATAATAACCTTGAGATTAAAGTTGTTAAATTAAAAAATAAAATAAAATTTCAAGAAAAAAGTTAAGATAAAATGTTAAGATTAAATTCATTACATTTTGAGAATAAAGTCGTTATGTTAAAAAAAAGTAGAAATAGAATGTTTGAGAATGAACTCATTGAATTACGAGATAAAAAGATGGTAAATTCAGAGAAAAAAAAAAGTTGCGATAAAATGATGAGAATAAACATTAAATGAAAAGAAAAAGTCATTAAATTTAGAGGAAAAAATTTGTTAAATGTAGAGAAAAAAAGTCAAAAATTGTTTACATGTAATAATATCATTACATTACGAGAAAAAAACTCAAGAATTAAATATCAAGAAAAAATCTGAGAATGAACACACTTAATTACACACAGTTATTATGTTCACATATAGCCTACAGTTCTGACTGATTTAGGATGAAATAAAGTAATATTTTCCTACATTCTCTTCTGAGTAACGTTACTCAAACAAATCCAAAGAAGACATCTTTATGGCAGAAAAAAGGACACTTACAATTGAGATTGAGTCAACAATTGAAAAGATCTGACCAAAATGTCTGTGTGGGAACATTGCCAAAACAACTGAAGGACATCCTCCTCAGAAGAGTGACAAAAACAAAGTGATGTGCGAGGGTTTATTGGTAAAAAATATTGCACAAAGAATAAACAGGTAGCCTACACAAACATAAACCTTTTCTGTAGTTTAGAAGACACTTAATTATAATCTCTTACAAGATAATTAATCACAATTTACAGTATTACTAACAGTAAAGTTCATGTCTGTCAGGAACAGTAGTGTATAATATATTGCACAAAACAAGAGCTAGGCTTACTATGGTGGCGGGAAAAGGCGTTAAATAATTTTTACCTGTTTTATTATGACAAAAAATATATAATGGATAAACATACAATAACAATTTCTGCATTAGAAAAATAAACATTCACTCTAGTTAAATTACCAAAAACAAACAAACAAACTATTGGATAAATAAAGAAAAGCTGGAATCTTTAATTAATTACGGCTTACAGTGAGATTTGCACACGTGAATAACTACAGTACACATTACTGCACATTACACACTAGCCATAGATCACATGGTATATGTACAAAACTCCCAATACTCCTTACACAAGTGTCCAGAAACACGGACCCCTGCTCCAAATGTGTTAATACAGAGAGATTAATTGACCTTGATCATGTAAATCAGTTTTTCAAGGAAAAATACAAAGTCTGAGGTTCAGCACCTAACATGTAATCATTTCTGCTTGTACAGGGATACTGTGTCATTGTCGAGTGTGTGATTTGTGCTCTGTGTGTGTGTGTGTTTGCTGGTTTGGAGGTACTCCCCTAAACTTCAGTATTTCAGAACAGTGCGGGCCGGTGGCCAACACTCTTGAGCGGGACAGAGCAACAGGACATGCTCACAGAAAGCAGCCAGTGGTTGAGTGGAAGGTCACAGACCTGGTGCAAGGATGAGAAATAAGAGCATTTAGCATTTTCATGTCAGTATACATTTATAACATGTAGTGAAAAATTTAAGCAGACGTATTTATATTTACCTGTCAAAATCATGCAATGCCAAAGCAGCCAATCACATGACAGAGCAAACTCCAGTCTGCAGGGTCTGTCCGTTACGACTGGAGCTCCTCTTTGTGTACCTGAAGAATTTGAAGTAGTTAATTAGAGCATGTAAGGAAAGAAAACATATACTTGGTTGATAAAATCAAATAATGTCCCACATTTTTCTTGTTTTACTTAAAAATATGCAGATTAGGGAAGTAAAATAGGCTGTGTTAAAGTTTCGAATTAGTTTTTTTTGTATTTTCAGTTTTTATTTTAATTTAGTATAAGTTTTAGTGATGTCAGATATTATTAATATAATATATTAAGCTTATTTAGCTTTAATTTCTTTTAATTTCAGTTTTAGTTTTAGCAATTTTGGTACTTAACCTTAAAAAAACTTAGATGGAAATTAGAAGTATCACCAACTAAGGCAGGTGAAATACCTTTAAAATTCATCTCATATTTTTAATTCATTAATAATGAATTTAATTGGTTATTTTAATTACCTAAAACAATTTGGAAAAGTTTGTTTCAGTTAACAGTAACAACACCGAAAATAGTTTTTTTTTTCATTTATTATTTTATTTTTATTTTTTTAAGAAAAGCATCTCAAGCACAGTACAAGTATCAGAATGCTGCATAATGAAATAAAGGGGGGAAAAAAGCAAAGATTAAGCAAGCATAATAAATACTCACATACAGATGTACATATAATGACAATTACATATGCGTACACATATAGACAATTAAATAAAGCAACAAAAAAAGGGGAGGGGGTTATCCAGAGCTTGTCTCTTTAAAATAATCTAAGAAAGGGCTCCAAGATTTCAGAAAAACTTCAGGTTTCATTGTAAATTCAAATTTAATCTTTTCACGTGTAAAGGCAAAAAGTAGGTCAAAAACCCAGAAAATAGGTTTTAAATAGCACATTAACGGTCAACTTTATTTTTGGTAAACTAAAACACTCACGATGTACAGTAATAATGTTGCACCAAAAACATCACCATTTTCAACCTTCTCTCTGACTAGTCATTCTGCTACTGTCCCTTTAAGATGTAAATCACCTCTATCATGATTGGCTAGCCTTCTCGAATGGGAAATGAGTAACAAGGTCACCACTAAGTTTCTGGAAACTGTTCTCAGCTGGTCTCCTAGAGTGGTTAGACTGGTCTGTTGGCTAATTTTACAGCATCTTGACCAGATTGAAAGACCAGTTTAAACCAACTTTGGCTGTTTTAATTATTTTCTTTGTTTTTGTTTTTCAGAAAGTATGTACCTTAAATGTAGAAGGTCATATGTCAATGCTGCTTATATAAAATTAGTGGCTTGTGAATAACACATTTTTTACTTATCAAACTTGGAGTTTAAGTTCAAATTTTCAAACAAAGGTGATGTTTTCCATAATTTGCACACAAATGCATACCCATTTAGGTCCGCTGGCTGCGAGTGATACACGTGTTTGCTCTTCTCTGTAACGGTGAGGGTCCCGACATGGGTGGTCTCGCTGTGACTGACCCGGACCGGATGATACTGACTCTTTGACTCGGTGGAGCCGGAGGGCACACTCATCTGATTGCTGGGAGCGTTGCTGCTTGGTTCGGGGGTCTCTGTGAACAGCTTCTTGCGGCTGGATTCAGGTGTGGATGTTGCGATGACCTTGATCTCAGGCACAGGCGTCTGTTTCAGACGGAGACAGGTCTCCGAGTGGGCCTGCTGCAGTTTCTTCATGTGGTGAATGGCCACTGTAGCGTTGAAGGCTTGCTGGAGTGAAGAGATCATGATTTCAGACAGTCAGTAGAGCGCAGGAAACATCTAAACAAGCTCACTGTTTCAGTTAAGCACCTAATCTTCACCTTGAGTGAACCATGAAGTCAAATTAAAAACAATCAATGCATTTTAATGGTGCACAAAAAGTGAAATGTTTGGCCATGCAAGCAAAGTATGCAAATTTCACTGTTTGAATACCTACTTTTGCCCTATAACCTGCAGTACACAAACAGAGCTTACTGCACTGTCTTTCATAATGCAGTGCAATTAAATTAAATTAAAGAAGTGATTTTTTTATTTTCCCGTGCTCATAAACCATTCAGTATATGCTACACAGTATACACTTAGTAGTGTGCTAATAATTGATCCGTTCCAAAGATATTGGCTATTAAAAGTATTTATAAATGCTATGCAATACACGCAGCTGTTCAGATATTTTAGAAATGTAATGTTTTTGAAAAAATTCTCTTATGCTCATGATAGGTGCCTTTATATGAAAAAAAAAAAAAAGAATATTGTGAAATATTATTAAAAAAAATGTTTATATGAATATAAATGTAATTTATTTCTTTGATGCAAAGCTGAATTTTCAACTTCAGTCTTCAGTGTCACATGATCCTTCAGAAATCATTCTAATATACTGATTTACTGCACAAGAAAACATTTGTTTTTTGACTATTTTTTGAGAAACTGATACTATTTTTATTCAGAATTTTTGATGAATAGATAGAATAAATGTCTTTACTCACTTTTGATCAACTTAATTCAGGTTTGCAGCACAAAAATATTAAAAAGGTAATGTACACAGTCAACTATTTTTTAATTGCATGTGAAAGACAAAGCAAAATTTAAGAGTGTGCTTTTATTGTCACTTAACCTCCTCAGGTTGCATGTTTCATTAAAAAAGCAGCATGTCTGAAATAAAAATGGTCATCTTGTAGTAGTACACTTTCAAACTGAGTGTGTTGCTTTGCATTGTGGGATGCAGACTGACTGATGTGCAACATCACAAGTTCTCATTCTCTGGAAAAATGTCAGCGTTTGAGTTAATTTCCTCTCAACATGATATCCACCACAAGAAGGAGACCCATTTTTATGTCAAATAGATCTGGCAGCCGACTGATTGCTTTAGAACTGCTTTGGAAGTCTCACAGTATAAATCATATTGCTGAAACTAGTCTGTTCCAGATATTCACACAGATGGAGCAATTATAGGCAAGACGGGTGACCAAATCAGCCGCTCGTATTTAAAGCTGACCTGTGTAATCAGTCCAGAGATCATCAGAAAAAGCCAGCTAAGACTTAACCACAGGAGACACAGTCTAACCCGAGTTATGAAACATGACCTTACCTTCCACTTGGACTTGGCAAAGTTCTTCTGGATCTGCTCGCTGACGGAGTGGTAGATGTCCTGACTCCGAGCCGTCTTTCCTATAATCCTGCAGGACAAAGCTGGATTTAAAAGCAGAGCTGGTGGAAAACAGAAGGATTTGCTTTCCTTTTTTAAACAATCCCTAAGACAGAAATAAGTTTAGTTTGAGCTTTACAATTCTTGACTGTGGGAAACTTTGTTTTTTTCTTCTTCAGAGCAATGAGATTAAATAAAGAGAAAGCAGAGACTTTTGTTTAAGTCTGAGAAGAAAAAAAAAGGCCTACATAACCTCACATGCATCTCATCTAAAGTTTCAGAAGAGATCTCAACATTGTCTCAGACTCAGCGTCTCTCATTAAATTAAGACTGAATTATGAGTGTTATTTTAATATCAATTTATATCATTATAGTATTAATATCACATAAGCTTTTATTTGTTTAATATTTAATTTTAATTAAAGTTTTAGTTATTTTTTTATTTTATTATTGTTTATATATATTTCTGTTTAGCTTTATTTTTATTTCAACTTTAGTAAATTTAGCACTAGGAACTTATTTTATTTTAGTTAGTTGCAAATTTTTATCTTATATTAATTTTTAATTTTATTTCTGCTTTATTTCAATTACCAAAACATTTTTTATTTATAATTTTAAGTTTAAACAATATTTTCATCAAAAATTGTATTAACTTTTTTCGCTTCATTTAAATTACTGAAAATAATTTCTACAAATTTCTACAAGCTTTTTTAAAAATCTAATATTTACATTTTTTTTAGCTTCATTTCAATCACAATTTTTTTAATAATTAATTTTTTTAAGCTTCATTCTTTCCATTTCATAGTTTTTATTGTATTTTATTTCTGCTTCATTCATTGCAATTACCAAACATTATTTTTTAAATATTTTTTTTATCTAATATTCGTATTTTATTTTATTTCTGCTTAATTTTATGTTAAATAGTTTTAGTTAGCAATAATGACACTGCAAATGAGCTGCGCTACTATGCATGATTTAAATATACTCTTACTCTGTGTCAAAAATGTCTCATAATTTGTTTTGTGTTTCTGACATGTCTGATACATAAATGAAACATAACTAAAGCTCAAAAGCTCACAAAATTCAGTAAATCTGTCCTGCGGTCACTCACCAGGGGTGTCTGAGAGCCTGTTCTGTGTCATAACGCATCTTAGGATTCTTCTGCATCATGTTGCGGATGAAGTCCTTTGCTAGAGAGATGATAAATATACATGAGGTTAAAGGCTTCTAGTTACAGGTGTGTTTTAGCATGTGTTTGAGATGATTTAGCAGTAGGGAAGTATACCAGACTCCGAGATATCATCCCAGAAGGGCGAGTCGAACTCATACTGCGCCTTCATGATTTTAGAAAACAGACGAGTCTCGGTTTCTTCATAGAAAGGAGGATAGCCACAGAGACTGTAAAGATAAAGCAAAGTAAATTAATGCAAACTTCCAGCAGGGGGCGCAGTGTCTCTCAGAGCCCTGCATCGTTTGCTGTGTGTGGAGTTCAACAGCACAGCTACCCTGATTTAACACAAGCTTTAGGTTTCTAAATTAAGAACTAGCATCCGTTTATCACTCGCTGTAAACAGCAGTGTTGTTTAAAGTCCAACTCACTTGTGGAGCAAATATAGTATAAAAATCTTTTTCTTAGAAATGACATCCCTACTAGGAAGGGACTTACAGGATGTAGGTGATGACTCCAATAGACCAGCAGTCAACGGCTTTGCTGTAAGGTTTCTGGGCCAATACTTCAGGGGCTGTGAGGAAATACAGATTATTAGTGCAAAGATCATCAGTGCATGTTATAAAAAATTTGTTAAAAATAATTGTTCTTAATAATAAAACTATTAAAAATATTTTACCGAAGTAAATGAAATATATATATATATATATATATATATATATATATATATATATATATATACACACACACACACACACACACACATATGTGTTTATAGGGCAATATATATACACTAAATTTACTCAAACTAAAACTGGAATAAAATAAAGCTAAATATAAATATTTTGAAAGAACTTAATATTTCTAAAGCAAACTAAAATAATAATGGAACATATTAAAATAAATGCATATTGATATATTAATAAATACTAGAATAAATAAATACTAATAACAGTAACCTGTAAATATAATACAAAATAACACTTTTTTAAATAATTTTTCCATCAAATACCTACAATTGTAACTAAAAGTAAAATAAAAAATATTCAAATGAAAGTATATTAATATAAATGAATATTACTAAATAATATAACAGTTTATTAATGATATCAGATAAACACCCGTCTTCATAATTTTCAATAAAAATGGCTACAATTTGAACTGATCTTAGAATAAAAATTATAAAAATTATAAAATTAAAGCATTAAAATATGCTTAAATACTTAATACTGTATGTTTTTATAATCGATTATCCTAATATATTCTCTTCCTCTGTCTTTTCTGCTGATGTCACTTTACACAAGGTAAATATTTAGTGACATTTCAATCAAAATGCAGCTGTGTATGCGACCTTTCAGATTTACAGATGTGTCTCTTTAGCTCTGACATTCACTGGCTGTTTAAAAGCCCATTTATTTGACATCATTCCTACCGACATATCCTGGAGTCCCGCAGGCCGTGGACATGATGCCCTTCTCCTCCATCTTAGACAGGCCAAAATCACTGACCATGATCTTGGAGCTTTCATCAGGGCTGTAGTAGAGCAGATTCTCTGGCTGTAAAGGCAATGTTTGGTGGGTTTAAGTCGGCATCTGTTGATATCATCCATGTCTATCCACAGCATACTGTTGTATGCACATGTTTGTGTGAATGCGGCATGTCTGTACCTTGAGGTCGCGGTGGACAATGCCGTTTTTGTGCAGGTAGCTGACCGCCTCCAGCACCTGTCTGATGACCAGACTAGCATCGGCCTCTGAATACATGCCCCGGTCCAGGATCCGGTCGAACAGTTCACCACCCGAAACACTGATGGGATACGAGCAATGTAAAAACATGCTATAAAGACACATGAGGTTTACAGTATCAGGGGTTTTAATACAAACAGAGGTGCTTACAGCTGCATGACCAGGTAGTAATGCGTCCGACTTTCATAGAAATCCTCCAAGCAAACCACATTGTCATGTTTGATCCTTGATATGATGACAACAGATTCATACGTTAATATTGGATCCATTATGTTGTACATGCATTTTCAATGTCTTTGGATTTGATTTTATTCTCAGTCTCGGTTTCCTTCCAAACTGTAATTCCCATTTCAATTTTAATGTGTGGTACTTTTCACAACAGCTATAGTGTTTAAAGCTTAAAGAAACAGTTCACCCCAAAATGAAAATTGCAAATGAAAATGCACTCACTCGCAGGCCATCCAAGAAGTAGAGGAGTTTGTTTCTTAACAGGAACTGATTTTGTAAACAAATGTTGCATTATCTACATTTTGCTCGTCAGTGGATCCACTGCAGTGAATGGGTGCCGTCAGATTGAGAGTCTAAACAGCTGATCAAAACATCACAGTAATCCACAGGTTATCCACACCACTCCAGTCCATCAGTTAATGTCTTGTGAAGTGAAAAGCTGCATGTTTGTAAGAAACAAAACCATCATTAAGATGTTGACTTTTTCACTGGAGAAGGCAATATTATGGATAGAGCCCTTTTTGGCCAGAAGTAACAGTTTGAATTTAAAAACATCTTAATTATGGTTTTGCATAAGACAATAACTGATGGATTGGAGGCATGTAGATTACTTGTGGATTATTGGGATGTTTTTATCAGCTGTTTGGACTCTCATTCTGACGGCACCCATTCACTGCAGAGGTAAGCAAAATGTAGATAATGCTAAATTTTTTCCAAATCTGTTCCTGTTGAGAAACAGGAACTCCTGTGATTGCATTTTAACTCATTCTGACGGCACCCATTCACTGCAGATGGTGAGCAAGTGAAATAAGGGTAAATTTTATCTCAATCTGTTCTGATAAAGAAACAAACTCATCTACATCTCAGATCGTCTGCGGGGTGCGTAAACCTTCAGCAAATTCACATTTTCTACTCCTTTAAGATTATTACATCACAGACACAGCTACTGTTGGTTTAATTCAGTCTTACTTTCTCAACACAGCGATTTCATTCTCCAGGTTGACATCCCTTTTGTTTTTCTTCTTCACACACTTCAGTGCAAAAAGCTTCCCTGTTTTTCTCTCCTTCACCATGAAGACCTCTGAGAACGCTCCCCTGGAGAAAGCAGAGACAGAACGACGAGATAAGGTCAAATGTGCAATTACCTGGGATGATGTTTTTCTCCATGGATCTGAGAGAGAGCGTGATCCTGGTTAGTGTGATGCCAGTGTGGCATTTCCCCCTGAGAGCAAAGCAGGTTTTAATGAAGGTGAGGATGTGACCTTTAAAACCCTGCCGAGATCTCAGCGCTGCACTGAAACATGCCCGTTTAATAACAGCATGTGAAACTGGGCAGGGCCCGGGGAAGATCTGGGATGAAGTAATGTGTGAAGCAATTACTATTAGTGCAATACATTTGGTCAGATAAACAATACACATACAAATCCTGTAGATATGAGGGTGAACACTTTTGAATTAGGACATCTATCTATCTATCTATCTTTCTATCTATCTATCTATCTATCTATCTATCTATCTATCTATCTATCTATCTATCTATCTATCTATCTATCTATCTATCTATCTATCTATCTATCTATCCATCTATCCATCCATCCATCCATCCATCCATTTAAGGATCATTTTTTTATTTACTGAAAATACTAGTACTTAGTATTTAATATAATTCAGTAGAGTTAATTGTTTAATACTTAAGTAGTGTTATTAATTTATTTTCAGTATTCAGTTTTAGCTTTAGTTCAGTTGTAGTTTTTTGTGTGTTTTTTTCCCCAGTACTTTCAGGACTTGAACTGATAAGAAAAAAGAAAATCCTAGAAATTAATCAGAGGACAATAACAAATACTGAGGAAAAACGGATTCTGAAAAAAAAATAATAATAATAATAATAATAATATATATATATATATATATATATATATATATATATATATATATATATATATATATATATATATATATATATATATATATATATATATATATATATATATATAAAACTAATGCAACTAATTTTGTAAATGGGTCATTAGCTCTTAGCTATTGGTTTTAGGAAAGGGGCTTTTTCTTCTCTCGATGCGATCCTCAGCTTTAACCTGGAATAGCTGTCATGGGATAAAGATTACATGTGAAATCCCTTCCGCAATGGAAACAGTAATGACTTCTGTTTCCAGGTGCAATGATAAACACAGGTCAGCTGGCACTGTAAGGCCTCGGATGGAAAGAGGCTAGGTTACAGTACAATTAGCCTGGGACTGAGTCTTATCTAGGCTATGAAGAACGCTTGCTGAGATGACATGTGCTATCACTGGTTTACCTGCTGCAAGTCTGCATATCAGTCAGGTAATACTCTTATCAGTGTTTAATAGCTAAATTTTTCCAATCTGTATTTTAAACCATGAAAATCATATTTTCAAACAGCATCTTTGAATTCACTATCACTTAAAAAGATCAAAGAACATAAATAAAATAGAACTGCATAAGATATAACTTCTCAGACCATATATAAAAAAATACAAAAAAAATACTAAGGGAATATATCTTGAAAAGAATAGCATATTTTGAGTGTAAATCATAATATTTTATTATTATTATTATTTTATTATATAACTGCTACTATTTTCATAACATTAATATAAAGACAATCTTTAAAAAAGAATAGTGTAATTTGCATGCAAATCTCACTAAATGTATTATTTTGTGTATGTAATGACATTTGCTACTTAAATAATATTTATATATTTATTATTTAAAATAATATGAAGATTAAATGATTAAAAACAATGCAATTTGAGTGTAAATCTTACTAAATGTGTTATTTTTAACTGTAGAAAATATTTTAATAACCTTTACTGCTTCAAATAAATATTAAAAGAGTATATCTTTAGAGTAACTTTAGTGTACATCTCACTAAATCTATTATTTTCAACTGTATAATTTTATTTCATTTGCTACTTAGAATTTAAGCAGTTATTGAAGTATATTTTTGATATAACACTGAATTCATAATGTTTTGGACTCCTGGTTGACATCACACCAGTTACAAAAGAAGTGCAACATCACACATGTCTTCCAACAATCAATCTCAGCCTCCTACACACACGCGAAGCGGCACGAAACAACCGTGTCCCTGACACCGCCAGCATCTAACACATATTCCCACAACACCCATTTTCCTGCTCTGAATGCAAAAGCTCAGAGATGCGTGTTTAACTTCACCCGCGGTCAGGAGTGAATAATCCTTTAGAAAGTCCTCAGTTCATTAACTACTGTGGATTTTAATGAAATGCATGAATAAAAACTAAATTCAGCTCAAACTGAAGGTTAGCGCACAGAATGTGCCCAAAGGCAAAGAAAACTACCAATGAAATACATGAAAACACTTTTTTCTTTCATCACACAGTCTCTCACACCTTAATATAAGCCAATTTTAGATGCTGTCCGTCATCCAGATGAGTGTTAAGTCCAATAGAAGTCTGCTGAGGGATTGTGGGAGTTAAATTCAGGTTGTTTTTGTCAGTTGAAAGCACCGTGATCAACTCCCTATGGCCCATAATGCCCCACTGCTGCCACTAACACCCACAGGCAAGGGCAGGTTGTGACAGAGCTCTCTAGACACACTAGTTTATGCTTGAAACTAGAAAATGATGTCGTTTTAGGACCTGGGAGAATTGTAAACTCAGGTTTTGGTTTTTAATTCCCACCTCACATTTGAGGACAAGGTGCATGTGGTCGCAAAACACAACAGCAAAATTCTCACAAAATAAAAAAATAAATAATAATAGTAGAAATAATAAAAACAATAAATACAGAAGGCAAATGTAAAAACAATTAAGTAAAAAAGAAACAATTAAGCATTATATGCTAATTAATGCAAGACACTATAGACAATAACTTTTTTTTTTTTGGAACTGGCCATTTTTTTTTGGCTTTTTTGGATTAGTGAAAACAAAACATGCAAAATAGACTTTTAAGTGTTTATTTTATTGGACTGTATTTTTTATACATCTAAAAAAAATCAATATTTCTAACTATTTACTGTATTTTCTGATTTATGGAGCGACGAAAATAAAATAAAATCCCCTTTGTAACTTATTTTTGGAGGCTGTTAATAAAGCAAAGATTATTGGAGGACATTTGACAAGAAATTCAGTATTTCACAAAGTTTCATGTTCAATTCTGTGTGCTACTTGCCATTTCTTTGTAAATATTTAAGTAAAAATGTCATTTTACATCCAAAAAATGTATGCAAATTGGCAAATATTTAATAAGATAATAATTAGATATTTAGACTTGTTTACAAATATCATTTCTCAAAAAAACGTTATTCATGTAATCAATCAAGTAGTAAAGTATAGTCATATTTATTAGTTACTTTCGTGTCCTATTCATTTGGGGTCCTTTGCCTTATTTCAGGAAAATAATCGAGTATAATAACTTACATATACAAAAAATAAATCAGTATCAAAGCAATAGACCGGACATCGTAGGCCATGTCCAGTAGATTACCACAAATCTGTCTCTATCCCGTTAGCCCTTCCCTGACACCTGTGATCCCTGTTCTTGTCTGCCAAAGTGATTAACACACTCCTGTCTGGAGGTGTCTTAACCTGTGCTTTACCCTTGATTCACCTACAGAGGTGACCTGAATACTACACTCTCAGAAAAAAAAGGTACAAAAACTGTCATTGTGGTGGGATCTATTCAAAAGGTACAACTTTGTACCCAAAGGGTCCATATTAGTACCTAAAGATACAGTTTTGAAAAGGTACTACCGCAGTCACTGACTTCCAATCCCACAATAGCTCATTCATTTAGTCATGAATGGAGATAAAGGTTTCTGACGCTTGTGCTGATCTCACAGTGTCTGTCTTCAGGGACGGGACGTTTTTCTGCTTTGTGATCACTCTACAGTCAGCAAAGACCATGCTCAGCCGCTCATGTCTGCTGTGCTCATTGTCCAGTCAGCTTTCTGTGTCGCGATGACATCACAACTGATTCAGGACAGCATGGCTTACCGTCTGAGACCCATTAAGTTGCTCAGATGGGATAATGGATTTGAGATTACACATTTAAACAGCTTATTCACAGTCTAAATCATAATTCATGTAACATTTTCAGAATATTTCTCCCATCTGCGTCCTATTGGCTGGTCAAGTCCTGCCTCCAAACTTATGCAATTGTTTGAGCTTGTGTTAAAATGATCAATGTTTCATTACAGACCAACAGTGATACACTTTTCAATGGAGTCAGCCTCCAAAAGGTTTACGTGGCTATGCGTATTAAACTTAGATAAGATAAATATTCAAAAAGTCACATGCATTTTATTCAGTCAACTATTTCCTTTATCAAATTGCTTTATCAAATCACAACATAAGACTGAAAATGTTAAGACACAGTTAAAGGTGAATGCCCATGAGCTTTTTCTGAATGAACTGCTAATGCCAAAGACTTACAAAGCACTAAAAGCTAGTGTAAATCCGTAAAGTGTAAAGTTGGGTAAACAGGCATTTATGGGGTCAATCCTTTACCGGCTGGGTGAGCAAAAACAGCTTTCTTGGAAATGTCTCTTACACGCTTAACAGAACATTTTTATTTATTTATTATTAGTTAAATTTTTGAGAAACAAAATTGTGCAATTAAAAAACTTTTCAGTATACTTTTTATCACTTTAAATTATTGTATGTATTTATTTATTATGGTAAGTACATTTAAGCAACACTAAAAAAACTATGTAGGAACTCAAAAGAATATTTGTCAAAGTTGTAAATAAAACAGATCATTGGTGTATGTCGTACAAAATAATTCAGTCTTTAAAATTTCACATTGATTTCAATCTGTTACTTGCTGTTTCTTTGTAATTGTAAAATTTACTAGCAAATCCTAATTAAAAATTCTATTTTGACTCAGAGATTGCTAGTAAATTTCACAAATAATTACAAAGAACTTTTTAATATATTTATATTTGTTTTCAGTGTACATTGTTAAAGTAAAATTGTACCTGTGACATAAAATCCATGAGGATATTTTTACTTCATAAAAACTAAAGCTTACACTATTAAGCTGAGAAACTTATGTTAATAAACCGTTCCCAGTTTTTTAAATGAATAAGAAGAAGAACAAATTGTCTACTTACGATCCTAGCACCTCCATGAATTCAAACACATCCTGGATGTTATCCGTGCTCTTTTTCCAACCGTAGTCGCCCTCCTTGCGGACCATTTCTGCGTGAGCTTCTACAGGGATTTCTG
This sequence comes from Carassius auratus, assembly GCF_003368295.1. Lineage (NCBI taxonomy): Eukaryota > Metazoa > Chordata > Actinopteri > Cypriniformes > Cyprinidae > Carassius > Carassius auratus. Next base: position 10,803,832 of record NC_039265.1, on the reverse strand, counting down.
GAAAAGAAAAAAAAAAAGAACAAGATTTAAAAAAGTGATATGTTCGGATAAAACAAGTAATAAATCAAATCTTTATGAATATACCTTTATTTGCAGCCAAAACAATCCCAAATATTCCAGGAGCCATGAGGCCTGGTCTCTAATAAATATTACAAATTAAATTTTAAAAATCAAGATGAAACTCAAGATCAAAGCTTCTTTGCATCCTTTAGAATGCAGCTTGGTCTCTCTGGCGAAGTCTCATGTTCATTATCAGCTATCTTGATTGGATGTGTGTTCATCTATCAGCCTGTTTTAGTGTGTCACTGACCTCTAAAGCCCTGTTAAAAATTCCAGAGCTTCTCATTGGCTGTCCTACATGGCTTTAAGGCAGGTTTTGGCTGGTCAATGCACAGACTCATATATGTGCGTCTTAATGCTGGAGTTTAGGTGACTTTTATGATTGATGCATGGCACATTTGTAAAGGAAATATCTCTGATTCTATTCTAACTAGAATATCTAGTTTGCAGGTGGATTTTGTCCTTTGCATGTCCACACCTTATATAAAAGTGTCCAAAAGCATCATTGATTGAATGCATCTGATAATGTCATCTTGTGAAAATTACAAAAGTCTTGCTTCTTGCATCAGATCAAGGCTACATCTCAATGCTAGTTTTACTTGATCTTAGTGCTGCGTTCGACACCATAGATCATGACATACTCATAGATCGATTACAAAACTATACAGGTATTCAAGAGCAGGCTGTAAGATGGTTTAGATCCTACCTGTCCGATCGTTACCCCTTTGTTTATTTAAATGGGGAGTCATCTCATTTATCACCAGTAAAATATGGAGTGCCACAAGGATCTGTCCTAGGTCATATGCTTTTTTCAATATACATGTTGCACCTTGGTAATATTATTAGAAAATACGGGATTAGTTTCCACTGTTGTGCTGAAGATACTCAGCTATATATCTCAACGAGACCAGAAGAAACTACTAAATTATCTAAGCTAACAGAGTGTGTTTTTTTTCATGTAAAAGACTGGATGACCAATAATTTTCTCCTGTTAAATTCGGAAAAGACAGAGATATTACTCCCCATATTACAAAAACAGCATTCTTCCATCTTAGAAACATTGCCAAGCTACGAAATATGTTACCTGTTTCTGATGCAGAAAAGCTAGTTCATGCATTCATGACCTCTAGACTGGACTATTGTAATGCACTTCTAGGTGGTTGTCCTGCTTCGTCAATAAACAAGCTTCAGGTAGTCCAAAATGCAGCAGCTAGAGTCCTTACCAGGTCAAGAAAATATGATCATATTACCCCAATTTTACAGTCTCCGCACTGGCTACCTATTAAGATCCATATCAGTTACAAATTATCATTACTTACCTGTAAGGCCCTAAATGGTTTAGCTCCTGCGTACCTAACTAGCCTTCTACCACGCTACAACCCATCACACACCCTAATGTCACAAAACACTGGACTTTTGGTAGTATCTAAGATAGCAAAGTCCACTAAAAGGAGGTAAAGCTTTTTCGCATTTGGCTCCCAAACTCTGGAATAGCCTTCCTGATAATGTTCATGGTTCAGACACACTCTCTGATTAAATCTAGATTAAAAACACATCTCTTTCACCAAGCATTCAAATAATGCATCTCATAATTTTGGACTGCAGTTATATCTGATCAAATGTGCATTAATATTCTTTAGCTTGAGTTAAACTAATTCATTTTACTTGGTTGGAACAGCAGCTACGCTAATTATGTCTCTATTTGTTTCTCTGTTTTGCCATGGGAATTATATCCAGTGGAAACTAAGATTTACACAAGCACCAATCTGGATCCAGAACACCAGAAAAGAGGTGACACCCACCCCTCAGAGGACCTAAGATGATGCTAACCCTGAAACAACATAGAGAACTACCACATTCTGCCTTAAGTGTGATTTTAACAATCCATCAACTGCACAGAAAGACAGCACAAATTGGCAGCATGGGAAGCTGGAATGGGTGACTGGTTATTTTTCACCATGTTTACTGTGTTTACTTTGAGGTTTCTTCAAAGGAGTTCAGTTATAAATACAGATTTGTCTTCCAACATAAAACGACTTCTCTGGGATTAACAGTACTGAGTTCTAGTAACTCTGGCATTCATTTATATAACAGATTAAAGAATCTGATCTTCGAGTCAACCTTAAACAATTCACTACCTACGTTCAGAAGGTCAACTGCATTTTATAACTTCAAAAGCCCAAAATATCATCAGTTTGCCACTAAACGTGTCACTGAGTACCCCAAGGTGGAGAAAACACTTTGGAATGGAGTATTTTGCAGACTATTAGTAGACCACTAATAGACTTAAAAAACAAATTGGGTAACCTAAAGAGAAAAGGAACATCCAATTAGGAGGGATGAATGAACTACAGCTCTCAAAGAACATAAGCACTCGGGCGAACTCACATAGTTGCATGCAGCCAGTTTCATCACTGTAATAAACAACATCTTTGCAGAATTATGATAGAGGCTGGTCAAAAACAAACAAATAAATAAATAAAAATTAGATAAACAGATAAACAAACATACATTACAATGACAATATGTTATGAAATTCATAAAAATATTAAATAAAAAATACAAATATATTAAGAATTTAAATAAACATTGAAAATAGTTTTAAAAGAAGATATTTTTTTCCATATTCAAAAATAATAAAATATATATTTTTTTCAAACGGTTCAAAACAAACAGAACTCCCATTCTATTATACTCACGATTTCATAAATTATTTACAATATTTCACAGAAACTTCTAACCTTGACAAACCTGTAATCTTCAACATATGATTGGATTACTTAGCCTACAGAACCCTTTCCTACATTACTATCCCGTTCAAATTACTAACATTAACAGGACATAAAAATCAACATCTTTCCCTTTGTTTTGTCTGTCTTAAATTCTAATATTAAAATGAATATTGTAATGCACAACATATTGTTAGTTATGACAACAAACTGTTAGAAGAAAGGGATCATTGGGGTTCTATATAGAACCATAGGGTTCTTTACTCAACTCCAAAGAACCTTTTATGCTAAAAAGGTTCTATAATGACAAGAAAGAACCCTTTTGGCACAAAGGGTTCATATCTTGAATTTTGTGATCATTCACATGCATTCATAAATGCATTTGAATACACCGAATAATGCAGTGAAAGAACGCACTCAAATGCACATGCGCACTAATATGACTTCATTATGTAACTTTACATTAGCCTAGATGCGTAAACTTTTTAGGCACAATTTGTTTAGTTTTTTTAGGCACATCATTAAAACAAAAAATATGAGTTCACATTTCACACCTAAACAAGCATGGAAAGCGTAATTATAACTAGTTAGTTAATTAGTTAAAAATGCCTATTCACATACAGCTATGATTCGCGAACCCCAAACTGACTCAAATGATTCCCTAAACCGCTAAGAACTCCCGAACTGATTCAAATGATTTGCGATCCCCAAACTGACCCAAATGATTCGCGAACCCGCTACGAACTCCCGAGCTGATTCAAATGATTCGCGATCCTCAAACTGACTCAAATGATTCGCGATCCCGCTAAGAACTCCCGAACTGACTCAAATGATTCGCGATCCCGCTCCAACCACCAAACTGGATTCAGATGACTCAAATGATTCGCGATCCCGCTAAGAACTCCCGAACTGACTCAAATGATTCGCGATCCCGCTCCAACCACCAAACTGGATTCAGATGACTCAAATGATTCGCGATCCCGCTACGAACTCCCGAACTGACTCAAATGATTCGCCATCCCGTTCCAACCCCCAAACTGGATTCAGATGTCTCAAGTGATTCGCGATCCCGCTACGAACTCCCGAAATGACTCAAATGATTCGCGATCCCGCTCCGAACTCCCGAACTGACTCAAATGATTCGCGATCCCGCTACGAACTTCTGAAATGACTCAAATAATTCGCGAACCTGCTACGATCTCCCGAACTGACTCAAATGATTCGCGAACCCACTACGAACTCCCGAACTGACTCAAATGATTTGCGATCCCAATACACATAATGCTATAAAAGTGTGCACATCTAGAGAAATAAACAGCAGATGTTCATGTTAACAACTTCTTTAACTTGAGCAAACGCTAATAGCTACACATACATTTGTTAATAAAGTAAATAAAATGAAAACATTAATGTTTTAATGCTACTGAATAAAAATAAACGATCCACTCGAAAGTCTCTGCTCATCATGACAGGACCTGGATCAGTCAGCTGCGTCTTGGGCCGATGACATCACTTCCATGGACGCATGTTGTACACGCCCCCGTCCATTGACTCCGCCCCCACGTCAGAAAAGTGAAGCGCAAAGGAAAAATGGCATCGCAAGCTCAAACTAGACTGACGCGCAAAATAAAAGCAGCGTTGCAAATAAATTAATAGATATGACCATGGAAAATATGTATTGCAAAATCATTGCTTTCGCGCTGTTTCATTTGTTTTGCAATTCTTAATTTTTGTTTGCAAAAAGCAAATGTATTTTCCTCAATACTTTAAATAAAATGTTTTAAATTTGTTTTTGTTTTTATTGTTTTTGTATATTTTAAACAAGGTAAATCTTTCTGATTTATTAAAATAAAAAGTCACATACATGGATTTTTCTGGGCTAAGCCCCGGATCTCCACTCACCCTAGAACCACCCCTGGTTACAGCACTGCACTTGCAGTCTCTCTTTACTCAAATAAAAAGAACATCTACATGGTTTTGTCTTAAGATGCAGCCCCTTTAATGTCCAGTGCGTCTGACTAACTCATATATCGCATACACACATAAACATGCAGTTCAGCACGGATAATTCAATCATGCAGCGCATGTCCCGGTGCGAGATGCCCCATAGCTACACCTCAGTGACGACGGGATCTAGTCTGTTCATCCACAAACCAGCGTGCACCTTTAATGTGCACGTGATGCATTAATTAATTAATCATCATTCACGACGTGCATTCTGATGCATGTGGGATTATTTTACAAACAGCCAGTTTTTGACCTTACCTTCAGGTCTGTAACAACTCCAGCACGATCTCTGTCTCTTGCAGAAATGATCAAGGCTCAAGCAAGGACAGCAATGACAAAGAATGACATGCGAGGAGAAAGGATGCTGCGCAGATCTCAACGATACAGACATTTGCAACGCGTCCGAAATGCAATTATGCACATTCCTGTGCAATTAATGCAGTGTGATCGGAATGCAAAAATCTTTCATATGCAGTGTGCATTTAACATGCAAACCACTCACGGTCATCAATCCAAGAAAAGTTGATTTCTTCATCAATTGTTGCGTGCACTCAGTCAATAAAAGAATCTATTGCAAAAAAGAAAAAAAAAAAATTCAAACAACTTTAAATCACCGTGCTCATGTAGCCTATTGCAGGCAAATATATTTAGTTGCTATAACTGCACGTAAACATGAACACTGCAATTTAAAGGCTGACCTGTTTTTAGCAGTCTCTGTGAATTGAACAGGAATCGGCTTTACTCGGGTCAGCGTCCCGTCCTTCGACTTACCTAGAGACAAGTGCGCAAAAGATGCCCGGCTCTGACTCTCCTAAAGCCCGCTGCAGTCTGGACAGATTAAGCTCGTCGAGAGGCGCAAAAATAACCAACAGGTTGGAGATTACACGAGCTGTCAATGAAGGAGGAGCGGCCAGCGAGGCGGATTCTCAAGGTCTCTTCTAAATGACTGTCTGCACGTGATGTCATCTTACAAAATTAAGAAAGAAGAAAAAAACACCTTACTGTAAAAGCTGTGGTTGCCAGCACCTTGCAATAAAAACTAGTTTGCAGCATTTTAGGTTTAACTCTCGTTACACTGAACGGTAAAAACTTCTGGTCTATATTTAATTTACTAATCCATGCCATCTGAAATCTGTTTACGTGACTTGCAGAATATACCGATAATAACCAACGTGATAAAACAAGTTATAAAAGAGACAACAATAAGTTAATCACAAGTGGCCAATCAACTGTCGAAAAATATCAATCGTGCTATTTGAACGAAATACCGTCAAATTATTAATATTTGCGCAAGGAATTGTGGTTTGTTTGTTTTTTCCACTGTAAAAATGTAAGATGACTGTTCGTTTTTGACTTCATAAACTTAAATGTGTTTTATTATTAAAATGTAATATGATCTATTAGTTTTTTTCACCCTAAGAGTTAAAATATAATTTTTATAACTTGTGGTCTATAGAAAAACAATGGAAGTCAATGGCTATCATCAGGTGTTTGGTTACTTACATTCTTCAGAATAACTTCTTTCATGTTCAACAGAAGAAACAAACTCATGCATGTTTGGAAGAAGTGAAGGTGATTAAATTATGGTACAATTGTCATTTTCAGTTGAACTATGGCTTTAAACAACATGGGTTTCTCAATGCACTTATCAATACCAATATGTGGATAGTATGAGCATTGAAAGTTTTAACATTTTATGAAAGCATGTAGTAAACAAAATTATTTTTTATATACTTTATACTTTTATAAATGTATACTGTACTACCCATTAACTGGCTATCAATAGATTTCAAAACTGACAATAGGTGAACCATGAAAACATGGTGGACACTGCATGAATACATTATCTGACAATAAACCAAAGATAATGTGTGTGTTTTTTCTGAAAATGTGATTGTGTTTGCATGTGCAAAACTCCCACGCTGTAATGCTACGGCACCGCTTTTTGGTTGCTAAGTGGTATTCAGACCATAATTACTTGGCAACAAACACCATTTATTTAGACAAACATATTCTGCATTCATAAGGCATTACATGTGTGAGTGATAGCAGTGGTAATGCAACAGCATCATTGCACTAATGCATGTGAATAGCACAAAAATGTTCAGGTCACTTTACTAATGTCTACAATTAAAATATCATGTTTGTTTTGAATGTAGATCAAATGTTAAACAAACATATAGATTTTTTTATTTGGGATAAACTTTTAATTATTACATAGAATTTTATTATATATTACAATGCAATGATTTCTCAAATAAAATTCAAATTGTCTATAAAATGATATTAAAATGTATACATTTATATTTTGTAAAAAGAGTTAATTTAGACACATTAACTGGTTATTTGATTATACATTTTATAATAACAGTAATATTTAATATTTAATTCCTCAGATGTACAAGTTAATAAAAAAAAAAAAAAGTTGGCTTCATGAACAAATTCATATGTAAGCACAGTTTGTATTTGTACAAAACTCATTTTTAAGCATTTCAGCCACTTTTTTTTCAAGAGCATGAGAAACAAATTTTGCCCAACTTTTGTGCATATTGTATATCTTACCTTTGTGATGCAGTTTTTTGCTGAGCAGTGCTTTGTGCTTTTTGATGAAGTATGATGGCATCGCTGGCAAAACCACGTCCAGTGGCAAACGAAACGCTCTCAGGAACGCCAGTGTATATCTGTCTTATGTGCTTGATGTTGTTGTGTGTATCCTGAGAGGAATGATGAACCTGGGCAAACAGTTCTCTCATTAAAACACTCTGTGTACGGTGTTACCATGGTGGGGAGAGGAAACATGGCAGATAACCGGACATGAAGATCTCTAGATACTTCAGAGAGGGTGATTTGCGTAAATGGGAATACAAATGTGGAGACGAGGAACCTGTTTCCACCTAAGAGGGTTTCACAGAGGATGCGAATCACTTTCTCACATCCAGTGCAAAGTCAATTAACTGACAGGGTTTGCTCCAGATGTTGTACATTACCTATAGAGTAGATTGACTAACCATGTGGACATGTTTTTCCTGCCAGATTTGTGTTATGACCCTTCTTCTCAGGTTAGTTTCTGTGTGAGTTACATCAATGCTACATGATATAAAAATGACTCTGATGATATCAATTCTGGACTGAATATCCAACAGATTTGAAATCAAATTATAAGATGGAGGGTACATAATAGAAAGTCTTTAGGGGACTCCTAATGATGTCAAACGTAACCAACTGGGGAAAAATATTTCTTTGCTCTGCACAACTTCTACCAAAGAAGGTGCTCATGCATAACAGTGATTTCACCCTGTAGCTCATTTCTAACTGATGATTGCAGTCAGCTTGTGCTACATCTTTTTCTGTTTTCCAGTAAATCACCTAATCATCTTCATGACACATTCACCTGATATACAAGAAAACTGTGTAAGTTAACGACGTTTCCAGAGAATATTTATTTCCCACATAAACTGACTTATATTCAATATAGCCATACTGTACATTCTCAGAAATGACAGTGGTGGACAGTAACGGAGTAGCTTTACTTCGTTACTGTACTTTTTCAAGTATCTGTACTTTACTGGAGTAGTTTTATTTTGAGTAACTTTTACTTTTACTTCACTACATTCCAAAGCATAAGATCGTACTTTTAACTTCACTACATTTCATAAAAAATATCGTTACCTATAATATAATCACGTGCTCCGACACGCAGAAGCGGTGTCTGATTCATCATGAACGAACTGAGTCTTTTCAAAATAATCTTTTAAATCGGATCGCGAATCGCACCAAACGATTCGTTTACGAATTAGAATGATCCGATTGCAGCTGTTCTGGAGTCGACCACTCACTGATTCAAATGAACCGTGTAGTGCGAGTCTACTGAAGTAAGAACCGGGAGATCTTGTGAGCGCGTGCGTCTGATGTTGCTAAAAGTAAGTTATTAATGTCCAAATTTAGGATTAATTATTGTAACTGAAAATCATATTCTTTATTATTTATTTTATATATTTTATTTTGATAATTTAGAATTATTACTGAAATACAACCTTTTTTTGTTTCAAACAGTTCATTGAACAATAATAAATGAAGTACCTGAAGCTGACAATGAAGTTAATGTATAATAATTAGCAAAGATGATTAATTTAGCGCTGTAAACGCTCGTGTGAGGGGCGGAGACGCGCCGCGGAGCGTCAGACCAAACACAGCAGAATGGTAGGAAACTTCACTCCTCTTATTATTTCTCTTTTACTATAGCGATTTATTTTTAGATACGTGATCTGAATCTTTCATAGAGTTGTAGAGTTAGAGTTATTAGAGAAATAGAGTTATTTTTTACATTCTTTGGTCGAAGTTTTCAGATCGGCACTTTGGAGCCTGTTAGCGACTCGGTTGATTCAGATCGGGACTTCGGAGCCTGTTCGCGACTCGGTTGATTCAGATCGGGACTTCGGAGCCTGTTCGCGACTCGGTTGATTCAGATCGGCACTTCGGAGCATGTTCGCGACTCGGTTGATTCAGATCGGCACTTCGGAGCATGTTCGCGACTCGGTTGATTCAGATCAGGACTTCGGAGCCTGTTCGCGACTCGGTTGATTCAGATCGGCACTTCGGAGCATGTTCGCGACTCGGTTGATACAGATCGGCACTTCGGAGCATGTTCGCGACTCGGTTGATTCAGATCGGCACTTCGGAGCATGTTCGCGATTCGGTTGATTCAGATCGGCACTTCGGAGCCTGTTCGCGACTCGGTTGATTCAGATCGTCACTTCGGAGCATGTTCGCGACTCGGTTGATTCAGATCGGGACTTCGGAGCATGTTCGCGACTCGGTTGATACAGATCGGCACTTCGGAGCATGTTCGCGACTCGGTTGATTCAGATCGGCACTTCAGAGCATGTTCAGGACTCGGTTGATTCAGATCGGCACGGAGCCTGTTCGCGACTCGGTTGATTCAGATTGGGACTTCGGAGCATGTTTGAGATTTTTTTTAATTCAGATCTCGAAGCAGGGAAGTGTTTGTCAAACAGTTAATTGATGATAGATGAATATTTGGACTTGATTTTTTTTTTACCTGTCGATTCAGCATGTGTACATGGACCCACAGACAAAGTTGGACACACTCTAGACTTAATCATCAGTAGGGCTCTAAACTTTTCATCCATTGTTATTAAGGACGTAGTGTCACGGATCGCAAGAGCCGAAGACTCAAGTGCAGGCAGATGGGAAGACTTTATTTATACGTCACCAAAATAAACAAAAACACAACTGAAACCAGAGGAGCGTTCAAAGTTATGAGACATAGACCAGTGGTGGACAGTAACGGAGTAGCTTTACTTCGTTACTGTACTTAAGTACATTTTTCAAGTATCTGTACTTTACTGGAGTAGTTTTATTTTGAGTACTTTTAACTGCACAACATTTCATAAAACATATCGTTACCTATAGCCTAATATATCACGTGCTCGGACACGCAAAAGCGGTGTCTGATTCATCACGAACGAACTGAGTCTTTTCAAAATAAACATTAATCGGATCGCGAATCGCACCAAACGATTCGTTTACGAATTAGAATGATCCGATTGCAGCTGTTCTGGAGTCGACACTCACCGATTCAAATGAACCGTTTAGTGCGAGTCTACTGAAGTAAGAACCGGGAGATCTTGTGAACTTGCCTGCGTCTGATGTTGCTAAAAGTAAGTTATTAATGTCGAAATTTAGAACTAAATCCGCTGTAAAGAGTGATCTGTTTAAGCCCACTGAAATGCTCGAGTGCAATCAGCGTCTCTGTGTTTTAGGTTAAAAAATAAAATGAAATAACCTTAAACTAACACAGATTGAATAAAATAACTCATGCATCTCCAAATTCCCCGCTGCCGTAATATTAACAGTTTTATTAAAATGCTACTATGACGTCTGTTTTTATATTGTTTATCAACAGTAACGTTATATTGTTTGGATTAACTAGACAAGTAACGTTAGACATGGATGTTTATTCATAACCGTACTGAAAATAAGTAAATATTGTAGCCGATGCTAAATGTCTAGCTAACAAGCTTGCTGGTGCTAACTTGAGGTAATTTTTATAAATAATGTCCAAATATTTTTATTCAACCATATTATATATATATATATATATATATATATATACACACACACATACATAACATAAAATTGCAAACATCTATCTTTCAGTACTTTTTTACTTAAGTACATACAAAATTGAGTAATTTTGTACTTTCGCTTGAGTAAAATTGAAAAAGGAGTACTTTTACTTTTACTGGAGTAATATCTTATTATATGTATGTGTACTTTTACTGAAGTACTTGATTTGTGTACTTCGTCCACCACTGGTAAATGAACAAAGATTATTGGAGTACTTTTTATAAGAATATACTATTTTAGTGTTTATACTTAAAAACGTCATTTAAATATGATGATTTGCTGCTCAAGACATATTTCTTAATATGTCGAAACTGTAAAAGTGAGAGTCAGTTTTCTTATTGAATTTAATGCATCTTTTAAAAAGTGTCGCAAATTCTTGAAAGGTGGTGCATATGGACCGAAATGTATTCAAAATATATCCTTTGGCTTTTGGACCCGATTTCATGGGAAGATTTGTCCTTGAGAAAATGGTGAGCAAGCAATCTAACCTAGCATCATTGACCTGAGACGGGGGTGACTCATGCAAGTCCAGCAGCTCAGTCTTTTTATTCCCAGCTCTTTAAATGGTTCTGCCGGACCCCTGTGGGTCTCTTATCAGGCGATATTATCCAATTTCCAGCTGTGACCACAACTAGCTTGGAATCTGTTTTGGAAGGATCATTTAGTTCCTGGATTTCTTCCTGTTTTCCTTTGGCAGTAGTTCAGTCCTGTTTGCTGTAAATCTGTCCGGCCAGCACATCAGTCACCCTGCCACGTAAAACAGCCCCTAAATGGCTAAAAGTTCTCACAGCACAGCAGGACTCACACTGACGGACATCAAAATGTCTGCTATTAATCTAATTATGAACATAACAATTGACTTACAAACTCCACATGTATGAACAAAAGATAATTATTCCTCAATTTGACTTTAGTGTTAGATAATGGAGAAGGGGAAACGAAATATAGAGTATCCTAGTAGTACACTAGTAAACTAGCATACAGTGCAACTGTGCATTAGCCCTTTTCTTATGCATCTTTCCTGCAGGATAAAATCAGAAGTAATAGATTTGCTGGAAAGACAACAAACACTGCTTAGATATGGTCTGCTCCTCTTGTTTTTAATCACCAAATACAGTTTGAAATGGGAGAGATGTAGCTATGTTGTGTTTAACTAGGATAGCGAATCATACCCTGTTTATGACTATACTGTAGGTACATGAGATATGGGAAGATAATAAATAAGACTTTGAGTCTCGGATCAAAGAGCCCTGAGAATGGATGCACAGGCCCTGCAATCAATGGACATCACTGAATGTAAAGAACAGATATCTCTCAAATCTCTCAGTTTATACAGCAGAACTACTAGCCACAATATAAGGCTTATAGTGCATGGAAGAAAATATAAAAATTAATGTTGTAGTTACATCAGAAAGCTTGTCTGCACTCACAAGTAAATGAGGAAAATTCATGTAGACTTGCTATTCTAAATTAATTATCTATCAAACAACAATCAGATTACACACCAAAGGACATGTTATAATGGAATGAAAAGGAAACAAAGGACTTAAAAGACATATATGAAAAATGTAAACTAAACTTTACTTTAAAAACACCCTTGGAGCTGCATTGAGGAAAATATATGCACAGTTCATTTATATATTTTAAAGAAACAGGCCTGATGGAGAGAATATAAAGTCTTGTGGTTTATTATTGTTTTCTTTTTTCCTGCCAGATCTTCTTGGTGGCACTAGGTGGCACAACCACCACTAAATTGAAAGAAGTACTAGTTTGGCGGGAATTATTTTAGCGGAATGAACAGTTGGCGCGCTAAAGTGAATCCAAGCATAACTCTAAAGTGATTTGGCAAAAAGCTATGATCAGGATGTGGGTGTTGTTTGGATTCATGATCCTGCTGATACTTGCCGTAGGTAAGACGTTATTTATATTGTTTTATTGTTTTGATTTGCAAGTTGAATCACGCCTCGGCTGTCTAGGCACAGGCCTACCGGCTTCGTATAAAAAAACGAGTGAGACTACTGACTACATACAGTAAGCTAAATAAGTGACTGATGTGATATGCTCCTAGTGAATAGCGCATGTCATGTGAACCACAAGAGAGGCTAAATAGTTGATTCTAATGATAACTTTAGCCAGTGGCGGTTCTAACGTGCATGGCGCCATGTTAGCCATGTCTAACCGTCACATGTGCAGCTCTGCTACAGTCTAGATAATAATTAGCACACATACTTTTTGGATTAAATAACACGTGTTACAACTTTACTTAATCGCTCTCACTTCATGTTTGCTCTTGAATGGAAATGTTTTGTTGCAATGCATTGTGGGATTACCTTATGTATGGTGTATGTGCAGAAATGCTGCTTTGGTGGGAAACTCATTAGATTCAGACAAACATTACATTTCTTAGGAATTTATCCTTTAAATAAGGGGGAAATATAGAAACTTTTAGACCTACTCTGAACATTTTTTGTTAAATGAGGAAAAATAGAATAGGCCTATTCTTTCAGTAACTTAACATATAACCATTTTGAGGTTATTCAAATAGATAATCAGCCTTGTTGGCAAATTAACAGATTTATTTCAGAATATTTGCTGGAGTTCAGGCTACTACTGTATGTTAAACTGAATTCTTGGCCACAGTTTTTCTGAATATAAATCTGAAACTGACACACTGAGCAAAAGAGTAAAATCTGAATGTGCATCTAAGTTTGGATCTGTATTACTAATGGTCTTACAGTTAACATATTCAAATATTTATTTTGACAGGTTCTTGTACAGAATGCAAAAAGGTGGATGTAATTGAGGGGGGAAATGCTAGCCTACCATTCACAACTTCTGGGCTGACTTTTTTCTATGAAATCCATTGTGAAGAGAGGACAAAGACTAAGATCGGTCAATACTGTGGCCCTGCTGATAACTGCAGCAACCAGAGTACAACTGGAGTTTTAATCGAGTCTGGCCATCTAATAGTTCATAATGTCACCTACAACAGATGCTACAGTGTCATTCCAGAAAAAAACACACCAGGAAAAGAGACATGTTATAATATTACTGTCAACAGTGAGTATGTTACAATGTCACCTTTCTTCTGGTGATACAAATAACATTTGACACTTTACATTTGTTTTGAGGTTCAGGTGGGTTGTAGAGAAGTTAAGCCTGTAGTTTTATCTAATGCTTTGTTCTTCTGACCCTTACAGAAATACACACTAAAGTCAGCCCACCCAATGAATACACAAATATTATTATTATTTGTGTTTCTGTTGCTGCTGTTGTTGTTGCTGTGATCTTGTGTGTCATCATCACTGTCTGGAACAAATGTAAAGTAAGTTGTGTTACAGTAATTTAATTGTTATTTTGACCAAATTAAGTAATTTGACCTCATTTACAACTGTGTTCGAGTAAAGTCAGCTTATTGTTCACATTAGAGCGAACACTTTTATAACAATGTGAATGCTAAGTCCAATTTAATATCAAGATGTAAAAGTACTGCGTGGGGAAAGCACGGCTTAATTTGAATTCAAAAGCCACACGTATTTTGTAGTTTGTCATTATCATTATACGGTTCCAAACTAATCGTGGTAATTCCAATTTAACAGCATAAAATCTTTTGTGTGCAATTTAAATTCAACAGAGCTACATACCAGTGAATGCACAAGTTGCTCCAGTGTGATGCTGGCAATACTGTCTCATGAAGAAATCATCATGGGTGAGTTCTCCCAGGTGTCTTTAGGTTCCTTTACACCTGATATAAACAATAAACATGTGTTTCATACACAAATTCCAACATGCCTCCACTGGTATAACAGAATGATCTCCATGCATGTCATACATGATAGCTGATAATGGTGAAATGGTTTAGTATAGGTCAGATACATGACTACGAGCGTGATTTCACTAAGTACAACATGTTCCTGGATTAACATTCTTGTTGATCCTAGTACAAAATTCCAATCAGCCAATCAGAATTGAGATATAACCTTTTTAAGAAATATCTGTTTTAGGCTCACAATCAGAGTTAGGTGCTTCTATGCTCTTGTTAATAATTTCCCACTGATTTTAGGTATAAATTATGGGTAAGGTTAGGTTTAGGGGTAGGGATTGGGATTATCCACTATGAATTTTTGGTGCATTTACTGTACAGCTTTAAAAGTTAGCGTATATGCTATATGATTATGACCTGATTAATGTAAATGCATGTACTTCTGTTCTGAATTTTGCAGAAAAACTAGATTCAGCCAACTGACTTCTTACAACAATGAATGCACCTCAACTTTAGATGGCTGCTTCACCTTCCATGGATTCCATCTAGTCACTTTGTAACTTTATTGACCTCATGTCTACAATGAAGGATTGAAATGAAGGGTAACATCTGTTTGGTGTCTGTGACTTAACTTATGAAAGTGAATATTTTTTGTTTTCTCAAAATGTAAATGACAAATATATATAAATATATCCACATCCACTTTGTACCCCCCCACCCCCACCCTCCATGTTTGTTTGCATTCATTACCTGTACTGCTCTTAATAAAGCCTCCACATAATTATGCGCCTTCTTGTGCCTTTTATTTTTTCTTAGTGTTGGCAAAAATCTGGAAATTGCTTATTTCCAGATTTTTGCCAACACTAAGAAAAATTAAAATTAAATAAATAAATAATAAGTTAACCCATCATCACCCAGCATCATGGCATTGTCTTTAGCTCACAGACAGAGCTCTTCTTTGAGCAGAGCACAACATCAAGTGCTCAACCAGTAAACCAACAGTGCCAATTCTCCAGTTCAAAAACCAGACTGGACAGAACCAATTGAATCAGAACACCACAATGCTCCAGACAATTTGAAATAGAAGAGAGAGAGAGAGGCATGAAGTTAACAACTGGCATTGTCCCTATTAAGAGACACATAAGCTGCAGAGGACTCTGTGGCAGGAATAGGCTTCCTGTCATTCTGTATGAGTTTGTGCACCATCATGTTGTGGGAAGACCTCTTTGTTGTGAAGATGGACGGTCTTTCTGCTCACTGATGGTAACTTCATAAAGTCCAGATTAACTGGAGCTAATGTTCCAGATAGTCAGTGATCCAGTTTCTCGGTCCAGCTTCAGTCTGTTGACTAAATGAATAAATGCAGTGTTTGTGAGCAGAAGAGAAACTTTTGACCCATAGTGCATAAAGTAAAAACAAAAAGTACAGTTCTTTGGATTAATTGTACTTCCACCTTATATTACTGTTGTGAATTTCAATCATTTTTTTCAGAGGACAGCAGAATAAACATTGATACATATATTTATCTTGGCTGTATTGAGTACATTTCATAGTTTGCATGACAGCACCAGTGTTCACTTCCTCAGAAATCATCTGTCACATAATAACAGCCATCAATCACATCCACATGAGCTGTAATCAGTGAACACACCATCCATCAGATGCTCACAGGCAGAATGGATCTCCCAAAGTCTGAAGGACAGTTCGCTCGGCTCAATAACAAAGACAAGTGAGAGTGTTTCAGGTCATGCTCAACTCATAAACTTATGGTTTTGTGTAATATGTGTTGAAGAATGATGAATTGAATTTTTTTTTTTAAATCTGTCAGTCATCAAGTTAACAGACTGCCAACAAGCTGTCAAGAACAATACTCTTAAAAGCAAACAAATCAGTAATTTGGCACCATATGCCGCTGTTTTTCAGAAAGAGCACGTGTATGAATTCATAGATCGATATTATAGTTAGTAATACCAGCTATTATTACGAAATCAAAAGCCATAGCCTTTTGTTGAACATTAGATTGTGTCCAAAAGCTTCAAAACAGACTATTTTATAATCAGTTCTCTCTCTCTCTCTGTCTTTACTCAAATCAAATTGATTCTCTGGAGCAGGATCAGCAAATGTAATCAGTGATTAAAAAGGCTGTGATTGAGGAGCGTGCACATGCTCATCAGATCAAACGAGCATCTGTTGTGCTGCAGTAGAGCTCTTGATTGAGCAGCACACAGATGGATCTGCACTCATGGAGGATGTCAGATAATTGCAGGTTAAATTCTGCATCTGCTGAGAAGAAAGCATCTGACCGGAGACTTATTCACTGTCTTTACTGCTCCAAAACAAACTCCATCTCACTTGACCCTATGAATCTGCAGTGTGTGCCTGTCTGAAACCAGTTACCTGATCCAGTTCCCATCAGCCATCTGAGGTCAACTGATCCAAGATCTGCTGCAGGAGGACAGTTTAAGGTCTTGTGGTAATGACTGCTTTTTTTGAGTCCTGAAAGTGGCCTGCAAGGAATAAGACACCTTTGAGAAGTAGTTTGCACCATGTCCTTACCTATATATCCAGCGACTAGTAAATTGTCCTCAGTATTAACTTTGAATCATTCGATTGGGAGTGCATCATGACACATCTGACCCAACCTTTTTATTAAACCGTACAAAACATTAAGAAGGAACACAGATACAAATCTCTTAAAGCGGTCATATGATGCTTCTTTAAAGATCATTATTTGGTGTATTTGGTGTAACCGGATATGTTGACATACTTTAATGTTAGAAAAACACATTATTTATCAAATCCTGTACATTATTGTAGGTCCTCTATGCCCCGCCTCTCTAGTTTTCTACAAAGTCCCTCCTCCTGACAATCACAGTCTGCTCTGATTGGCCGACTGAACCAGTGCATGTGATTGGCCGAATACCGCAAGCACTCAACAGAAATGTAATTCCCTTTTTCCATAATTGTGAGCTTCATCTTTCAAAAATAAATGTTAAGACAGTTAATAATGTCCTTTGTTTTTCCATCAGTTAGTGGTTTACAGACACAGTGATGAAGCTCGTATGTGTGTGTACAGTGACAGATTGTCGTAGCAAAGTCAGAATTACCTCCTCTTCTAGGTTCACGAAACGGTCGTCCATAAAATGAGTTGCTGTTCTGTTGTAAGTAATCTTAAAAAATCCTAAATGCATCTACTTTCGGAAGGCCAAATAAAGTGCTTTTGCTTTCGCCTAGATACACACATCATCTCCCTGACATGACTGCTTCAACACTAACTGTGTTACTGAAACCAATCTTCTCTCATTGCATGAACATTGGGCGGCATTACGCAAATATTTCCACATTGTGATGTAGACAGGTGGGGGCGTGTTTGAATGAGCTGGTTTAGGGGGCACGGCAGAGTCTTAACTTTGATAAAGAATATCTCTTTGCTTTTAAAACTTTAGTCTTTTAAATCTATGCACAATCAGCTTGTTACACTCCAAAGATAAAGAATACCTTGAAATCGCATTATATGACCCCTTTAAGAAAATGAACCAGGGTTTTATTATAGTAAAATTGTAGCAACCAAGTTTTTTTTAGTGTATTGATTACCATTTGTATAACCACAGTTTTACTAGAAATTCCATGGTTAAACTATAATGTAGGTACAGTATAATGTAAATGAATATAAAAATACAGTTTTGAATGTTTTAGGGTTAACAGAGCTTTGGAAGATTTCCACATACTTGTCTAAATCAACTTTGCATAAAGAAAAGAGAGGTTTAAAGCCGTTACATTTTTATGTATGTGAAATTTAGCTAGCAGGAAACTCTAATTAACCTCTTAAGACGGCCTCGAGGAAATTATATTTTTGTGAATTTCTCTGAGACTGTACAGTACATGCCACAGTTTTAAGTTTGGATGTCAAGAGATACCAAATGATTGGATGTCATCGTGACCACTGCCTCTTCACGGTCTTCAGAAATGTCTGAAATTAATTTAGTTACACTCTTATGGAAATATGATACAATTTTGTAATTATCATTTAAATCGGTCTTATTTTTAAATTGTGTGTCAGAAATCAACGTCTCAAGAAAATGTGATGGTATTTCAAATCAAAATAGGACTTTCTGTTATGAATCAGGATATTGATTTCATACATGTCCTCATATGAGAACTCCGGGGATAAAATCATGTTTATTACACATTTTGGAAGACAACAAATGAACAGGGAAAGAAATTATATTTCAATATTCTGTGAAGTATTATATATTATTATGAAAATCTTGTCAATTATCACTCACATTATTACACTTCTTTTTTCACATGTTGCCCTAAAAACACATTAATATGCAAACTAGATTTAGTTTATGGATACATTGTATATAATCAGAAAACCATTTTAAACATATTTTGCATAAAAATAAATGGCACATGAAATTATTCTGTTAAAACATAGTTGAGAATCATCTTTAAACAAAGTTTGGTAAAAAAAAAATAAAAAAATCTTGAAACCTAAAAATGTATTGGTAAATTAAAATAAATATATATATATATATATACTTTTGTTTTTTGCCTGTGCATGCTCATTCATTTATTTATATATATATTTTTAAGTCCTGATGTTCTCTACCGAGGACATGGCATAACTTATGATTTTTACACATTACTTTTTAATGTCAAATTTTTCCATAAAACTTCAGAGGTTAAGTTATATTTGCTGTATTTTCTTTTGAGTAGTCAAATAATCCAAGGAAACCTTTTTTTAACTGCTGTAACTGTTGGTTTTACATAAAACTGTGTAATTAATTATTGACTAATGAATATGCCAGCATATTGCTCTCTTTAAGAATTATGAGAATCTTAGCTACATAGCAAAAAATAAAGACTTTAGATGACATGAAACTGGTCAAAAGTCTATCATAAGTGCCAAAACACTGGGGTAGTGTGATCCCCTCGTTGAGGGTGTTGTCTGTTATGTCCCCACCAACATCAAAATCAAACCTTGTCCTTGTCCCACTGGATCCACTGATGAAGGAGGCCCTCTAGTGGCGTGATGGACCTTTAAAAAAAAGACAACACTTGAAAGTCCAGACTCAAGCAAAAATGGCAATGACAGAAAATGGCATTTTATGAGACAGCAATGTAGTTAAGTCTCCATTTCAGCATTAAGTCTATCCATTAGCAGACAAATGCTACAGTATGTGCAGAATTGCTTACTAACATCCAACCCTTACTATTTCTACAGTACAGCATGCACACTGTATACTATACTATACATACAAGTGTGTCAAGGTCATGTGAAAACATTGTAGCTTACTTCTGCTTGAAAGATGTTATAATGTTTCACAAACTCAGCCATGACGTCAATCCTCAAAATGGGTTTCTGATGTAAATCAAGAAATCAAGGCCGTTTCCACAGCGCTGAAACCAAACGCAGAAGAATAACAAAGTGCTAGATATTTTATTAACATATTGAGTGAATTACTGTCCCAATAGAAAAGAAACCTCTGCTGTGTATGTAACGTGTGTGTGTGTGTGTGTGAACATATTTAAAGAAAAAAAATACAATCAGGGAGCAAAAGCAAACAGCAAATATAACACCACTGTTCCCAAAACACGAGCACAAAACTCCTCTCTGACACTAATTACTCTCAGTGCTCAAAAATGATAATCACTTTATCAACACATACAAATAGCAAGCCATCATTTTCTGTGGGAATTTCATACAGCAAAGTAAAGTTCTTCGTGTCTCCCCAAATGAATTCATGAACGACACTGTACAAACACTTCTAAATAATGATGCGCAAATGAGAAATATATAAATGGAAACCGGTCCAGGCAGATGTACCCCTGAGAGTCGCAACCATGATCATGCAGAAAATATCAAAACCATGAATAATAATAATAATAATAATGTGTGGATTTCAGACAAAGTACAATCACTAACAAGAAAAAAATAAATACATAATTGCACAGTGCACAAAAGCTCTCTGTGATACTGAATCTCTTGCTGCAAAGCTGTAATATAGTCAATAATTATACAATGCAAGTGCTGTTTAAGACATGATACTGGCATCAGGCTACACCACTTCTGCCAAATACGACATCATAAATATGTAAATACCTTTATATAATATCTTTTGAATGAGGACGTTTTGTACGGAAGCTTGTTTCTGCCACAGAATAAAAAATAAAGGTTATCGCAACGTTTTATCTCGCAAGTCTGACTCTTACTCGCAACTACAAGTTTATATCTCGCAACTAAAAAAGTTTAACTTGCAATTCTGAATTTACATTTTACAAATTGAATTATGTGTTCGATTTTAATTAGAATTTAAAATTTAATTAGAATTCTGAGGAAAAAAAAGTAGCAATTTTTTTCCCTCCAAATAATTCCGACTTTTTTTTAATTATAATTCTGACTACATTTCACAAGTTTAATTGTGAGTTTACATTTCACAACAAAATGTTCAGAATTGTGAGATAAAGTCACATTTACATTTCCAAGCCGGACTTTTGTTTTTTTTTCTCAGAATTCTGAGTTTGAATCTAAATAAACAACAACAAAAAACATTTGTGTTTGTTTTTTCCCCCAACTACATCTTACAATTCAGATTTATATATCTAGCAATTCAGAATTTTTATCTTGCACTTGCAAAAGTCAGAATTATGAGAGAAAAAAAAACGTACAATCAGCTTTTGAAATTTTTTAACTGTGTGTCAGAAATACGCTTGAATAATTCTGATATCTAGAACATACATGACCTTGATAGACTCTTATAAAAGTGCGAGATGCGTGTCTAGTACACAAACATCGGTCTCAGTGAAGTCCGTGTGTTTGAGCGTGAGAGTCTGTGAGTTTGAAAGCCGTGTCCGGTCAGTGAAGGCAGGGATGGATGTACAGCTCCACAACACTTTCTACAGTCTCCAGAGTTTCTGTATCCATTTAAATGAACATTTATGTTGGAGCGAGACCGTAGTTTCCAAATCTCCAGTGTCATAAATCTGTGCGCGCAGATGCGTTTAACTTTGGTTTTCAAGAGCAGAAATGTACAATATGCATCTGTGCCTGCAAGTCATTGGGTTCGTTTATCTTGTGTGATAGAAGGAGTCTTTAAAGAGACAGTTCACCCAGAAATAAATATTGTGTCATCATTTATTCACCCTCTTGTCAATGCAGACCTGTATGACTGTCTTTCTTTCTTTCACCGAGTGCATTTGGACTTTCTTTCTATTTCCTATGCACTGTAAGTCATTTTGGATAAAAGTGTCTGTTAAATGCATAAATGTAAAATGACACAAAGTCATGGTTCACTGAAAATTGTAAGCACTGCAAAACTGGTAATGAGAAGCACTGATTTTTTGGCATTATTAAAACGAAACAAAGCTAAGCCTAATAAAACTTAAATCATGTGGCTTTTTTGTACTTTTATCATGATTTAATGGTGCTTTTTGTCCTGCTTGCTGCTTTTATTTTATTGTATGGAAAAGAGAACATATTGTTTTCCACAAAAGATGAAAAAGGTTTGTAAAGGCATGGGGGATGGGTAAATGATGAGCTTTATGGGGAACTACTCTGTTAAGGTGTTGTGGCATTCAGAAAGCGTGTCTCAGTCCCAGTGCACCTGGGATGCTGCGATTGAATGTCTCTTGGCCTCCAGCACGGAGCTCCCCAGCAGTTCATCATTGACTTCCTTCAGCCTCTTCTCCTCCAGGAAGGCCACCAGTGAATCCCTCATGTCCACCACGTCCAGCATCTCCTGCAGGACCCGGTTCTCATGTTCTCGCTGCTCGGGGGTTTTCTCTGAGTCTACATGCACAAGAACATCGCAAACACATTAATGCATGTGTGCATATGTTCACATAAATACAGTGAACAGCAAATTAATACTTTATTTAAATATCAATAACAGCATCATTTTAATTTGATCTTAATATTCACTTATATTTCAAACTATTTAAAATTACATAATTTAAAACGATTAAAAAAAATACAATTTTCCTCAATGTATTGGAGAAATTACAACAGCTAAACAACAATAATTTAGACTTTTATATTATTAAATTAATTAAAGGATTAGAAGTATGTCATATACTTTAAATTTTATAAATGTAAACAATAAAAACATTTATTCCTGGCTTTTTGCTCATTGTTTTGAAGCAACAACAACAATACTGATTTATTATTGTATATTATTATTATTATAAAAAACTATTCAATTTTTATATATATTTTTTTATATTTAATAATTCAAATATCTAATATTATATAAATTCATAAAATAAAAATGATTTGTTTTGGAACAACAACAACAACAACAACAATAACAACGATTTCTATTATTATTATTATTACTAATTATGCATTATGCTTTCATGACCTCATAATAATTGCCATGACTATTTAAATGACTCTTATATAAAGAAAACAATGTCCCTATTCAAATTATATTGTTAAAATCAATTAGAAATATTAGATTTTAACATGAATTGTATTACATTTATTTTTGTTAAATTTATTAGCTTTTTTATTTTGTGTTATTATTAGCAATAATAATACTAAATTATTAATAAGAATAAAACATCACTTTTAATTGACATTTTAATTTAACAATTATATAATTAATAATTTAATTTAATCATTAAATAACGACAAATGATATATCAACACTGTATGGTACTATTTAAAAACTGATTTCTCAGGTTTGATTTCCCACCATCCATTTCCATGTATTTCCGTAGCTCCATCTCTAACATGCTCTGTTTGTCTTCCAGCTCCAGCTGTCGAGACCTTTAAGACACAAAACAAGAGTCACACAAATATATTCTGCTGCTGTTAACACAGCCTGTAATTTAGTTTCTGCACAGAGGAACCAATTGTGCACAATATATGCTAAAAACATGCGAAGCGGTGGGTTAAATGAGGCCACTCGAAGCATTCATCTTAAGCATTAGCGCTCGTCAAAGACATGCAGAAGAGAGAGGTTGCCAGGGGCAACAAGATGATGAGCTGGCTTTCAGGGGGGCTTGAGGTTTTCTTCAACACATGCAGAAATAGATGATGCACTTGGGCTAATAACTGCTACTGAGCTCCTTGCTGCTAATTGCATTAATGCTGACACAGTGTTCAGACTTACGCCACCATGAGATCGGACTCCTCTGAGAGCAGATTGTTCTTCTCCTGGACCAGCTCTATCCACTGATCAATCGTTTCAGGGTCTGAACCTAAAACACACACACACAGGTGTAACAAGATCTCTTTACTCTCAGTCGTCGCCACACTTTGACACCCTTCGGCTTCACTCAGCAAACCAATAGTGCATTCTGGGATGCTTACAAAACAGTACTGAAGTAGCTTACATGCAGGGCAAAAAAAAGCTTTTAATGGATTTCCTCTGAAAAAATTCATATGCAATGAATAAAGAAATGTAAGTGTTAATTAAGTCACTTATTCTTGTATTAATATCTAATAAACTTTTTTTTTGTAAAAAGAACATTCATGTTCATTGAAAGCTTTATGTTTTTTTCATGTTGGAATGAAAAACTTAATCTCTCTCTTTCTATATATAAACATTTTATTTATTAATACAATTAAACACAAAAACATTTTGGCTTTTTTTTCTTCTTCGCTCATTGCATTGAAACTAGGGATATGCCGGTATAAAATCTTCATGTTTCATGTCTAATTGCTAATGCTTTTATCACGGTATTGCAATTTTGTCATAATACAGTTTAACAGGTTAAATACCTTTTTCTTATAAAAAAAATAACTGAATATTTAAATACAATAAAGCAATACAGGAAAATATATCAAGTTAAATGTTGTACACAGATTAAAGCGCAAAATAACTATAAAGTTCTCACTTTACTAGAAGATCTCATTAGTTAACCATTAACATACACAATGAGCAATAGCTACATTTGCTACCAAAGTTATTAACCTTTGTTAAAAAATAGTCTTAGTTCATGTTAGCTCATTAAATAACACAGTTGCAACTTTCGATTTTAACAACGTGTTATTAAAAACACCTAAGATTGATGAATGTGCAGAAGAATGTTTCATTGGCAGTTTATATTATAATGAATGAATTAACTAATGTTAACTAATGAAGCCCTAATGTAAAGAGTGAACGAACAATAAAGAATCAAAACACTTTCAAACAATTAATAATAATAATTGTTATTATTAGTACACATTAAGTTGTCATGAGTTTATTTTAATAGACTGATTTACTTTTTTGGACATTTTTCGCTTGCATATGAATTTCTTGAAATGTATATTTAATGGATCAGTGCTATGAGGGTTAACTAGTTTGAAGGGTTTCAGTGTGAATTTAGCGCACAGCCCAACTGCTGTTGAATATGATGAAGTGAAATCATTAGCAGTGACTGTGTTTTTCTGTAGATGGATGAGATGTCGTACCAGCCTCTCCTCTCAAAGCTCTCTCCAGCTCCACTCCTTTCTCCTCCAGCTCTTTAAAGGTCACTTCTATCTCATCCAGCCGCCTCTGAATCGTCTGTGGGGGCGGCACAACCAGGACACCACGACCAAACAAGAGTGAAAATCAGATACTTGATAGAAATGGACGCTGATGTTTCTTTTATTGGTAAAACGACAATAGTTAACATGAACAAACAATGAAAAGTAGTACTCCTAAGGCATTTCTTAATCTTAAGGACAACATTTGCTAATACATCTTAAAATCAAAAGTTGTATCCATTAAATTTAATTTAATGGACATGAAAAAACACAAGCAATGAACAGTTGTACTTTAATGTTAATGATATGTAATGCATTAGTTAACGTTTACTATTGGGACGTAACTTTAAAGTGTTACCTATTATTTAACCTGCATATTTGTATTGCAGTTATGGGAAACAATCTACACGGTTCAGACTTCTTCTGTGGTCTTCGAGGAGTGTGATCTTGCTCACCTGAGCTTTGTGGAAGCGCTGGATTTCGCTCATCCTTGCTTTCCGCTCCAGAGTTTTCATCTTCTTTAGGTCGCGTTTCTCTGACTCAGAAATCTCAAAATCAGCCCCCTGAACACGAAAAAACACCCACAATCCAGAGTCAACAACCTCCTAGAGAGAAGCTTTTAATCAGTCTACCTGAAAACACGATCACATGATATATCGTTTTTTCCCACCAAAATAAATGCTTGAAAATGTAAAAAATATATATATAAAATATTATTTGTTTTTTATTTTACAGTGAAATATTACAATATTAATGCTTCGTATTTTGCTTAATATCTGCATTTAATAATAATAATGTCACATTGATCAAATGTCACATAATCCCAAAATTTTTGGCCAAATTGTGCAAGTTTACAAACAAGCATAGCAAAGGTGGAAGGTTTCTCATTTTAAATCCCAATCCAAATTTTAATCAAATATTTTCCCAAATCATGCAGCCTTTGTTCATGAAATGCCATCACAATCAAGTTCTAATCTGGGCAGTCATGTTCAAGTATCACCAAAATAACTGCATATTCTTCTTGTTTGTAGATGTCATGCATAGAAATTTGGCCTTGAAAGCTCACCCGGCAATCTACATAATGGTCTTCTCCTTGAAGATCCTCTTCATCCTCCTCTTCCTCATCGTCAACACATTCTTCATTATCATATTCTGATACAAAATGATCTGTTTGAGCTTGTCCTGATGAAAATCATAGCAAAATTAATCTTAACCTAGAGACGTTCAGTACTAAATTATATCTCTACACGTAATATTTTCAATCTGGCTTCACTGACACTGAATGAGAACAAAACTTAAACATTATTACTGTCTTCTGTGGAGCTGCTTTATAGCTGAATTCAATTTGTTTCATAATTCATCAAACCTGTACAAAAAGGTATTCTAAACATGCTAAGTGAATAAATGCAAACAATGCAAAAAAAGCCAAACAGTTAGATTTAGGTCAATGGGTACCAGCTATTCTTCGCAATCTTCTTTTGCGTTCAACAGAAAAAAGAAACTCATACTAATTTGGAACAAGATTTAGTTGAGGATGAATAAATTATAACATCATCAAAGAATTACTCTTTTGATCAGTCTACCAGCTTTAATATTTAGACATAACATTATTTCTAATAATATTACAACAACAACAATAATAATCATTTATCACACTATCAGACATGTTGATAGATAATCACAAGATTTTTGTCCAAATTGTAAAGCATTACACAAAATGCTTTTATTTGATTTTATTGACACTATTGTCTTTATTTTTCAGAGCTGATTTACATCAGAATTTGAAGTTGTCTCATATTTAAAGTTAGCAATTTTAACAGAAATCTGTTAACAGAATTTTAGAGTATTTTTTTAATTACTTTTAATGCAGTGTGCAACACAGCTCTAAGCGATGAAAACATTCGACAAAGTTTTAAATCTGAAAGTGTGCCGTGTATAAAGTTACTCTCTCTCAAAAGAAAGAGTCTACTCTGAATCATTGAAATTATTCGTTTTTAAAACGAATCCCAAACAACAGCATATTGCACCCCACTTTGCGTTGGTCTGAACGAAAATGCTATTTCATTCTTTACCACTAGATTCCGCTTTTGGAGCGGTAAAAATAGCGGTTTCACCGGTAACGCTGAACACAAAGCAGCACTGCGCTCTCAAAACCATTACAGGCATGATGAAATGGAAATGAAATAGACCAATCGAACCAATCACTGTAGATTAGCATCACGCAAAGGAGGGGTTTGGAAAAATTTAAAATTTAGCAAATCGTTTGGGAAGTAAGGTAAAAATAAATGCATATTATAAGAAAATGAAAGTGTTTTTTGAGCTTGCATGCATGTCAACCTGTTGTTGGGGACTCCCGAACCTAAAATATGAACCTTCCATTACCCATTATAGGGGTACTTTAACAGAAAGTCCTCTTTATTAACTATCTGAATTGGTTAAATCCTACCTTAATAAACCTGACTACCAAAAATGTTGACTCCTAACCTGATGGTGCGACTTTGAGGACGCTGAAGCGCTGATGCAGTCGAGGTGAAGACAGATTCCATGGGGAAAACTTGGAGCGCAGCTTTCCGTGTTGTGAGTGTGCGGAAGGTTGCGGTTCGCTCTTCCTTCTCATGCAGCGCTGGTTGCGTTGGTTGCGCAAGCTCATCCCGGTCGCGGTGCCTCCGCTCCAGTAGCCCTCCTCCTCGCCTCCTTCCTGCTGTTTGGAGGAAGAGGAGGTGGAGGCGGCAGAAGAC
The DNA here is from genome assembly GCF_003368295.1 of Carassius auratus. Taxonomy (NCBI): domain Eukaryota; kingdom Metazoa; phylum Chordata; class Actinopteri; order Cypriniformes; family Cyprinidae; genus Carassius; species Carassius auratus. The sequence goes on along the minus strand of NC_039265.1, from coordinate 10,775,920 downwards.
GAGGCCGGAGTCTCAGAGTCTGAATCCTGGCTGAGCAGGTCGGACTTCTCCTCTTGACTCAGCTGAAGTTTTCGCAGTGAAGGTTTGGATCTGGATTCTGGAGTTTCCTGTTGGTTCTTCTCTGGTTCCTCGGGGGTATTTGAAAGTTGAGGCACCACGTTATGGACAGTGCGAGGTTTTGGAAGCGGAGCTCTGGACGGTCGAGGGGCCGGCACTGGAAGGGACGGACTGCTGTTATTTTGTTGGTTCTCGATGCCTGTGCTCTCTGGGTTGAGCTCTGGGGGTTTGTTCGCTTCAGGAGAACTGGATGGCTGTTGGTCTTCTTGCTCTGTGGGAGTGAGACACTCAGTCGATTCTTCAAAGTCAGGGTCAACAGAGATCTTGTACGAGCCCTTCCGTCTAACAGAGACGTGTGGAGGTGGGGATGAAATCCTCACGGTTTCACCATCTTTCTCCTTATCCCCCTCCTCAGTAAGGCCATTTTTGATTTGATTCTAAAAAAAATGTAAAACATAACATTATCATGATTTTTTACATTTTAACATATTTTAACAGCCCTTTTTTTGTGCAAATGTGTGACCTGTTACGCTGCAGAACAGTTTTGGACACAGAAATGTGTCAAATTACAATTCATATGTACAACTGTTCAAAAGTTTGCGGTCGGTATGACTTTCAAATATACTGAAAGACTCTTATGCTCAATAAAGACTGCATTTATTTGATCAAAAATACAATATAAACAGTGAAATTGTTAAATATTATTGCAGGTTAAAATTACTAATAAATCTAAACTAATAACTCCAATGGCATATACAGTTCAGTTTAAAACTAACTGTGAGACTTTTACTAGATTACTACTGACTGTAAAATGAAGAGATTATTCCAGTTGTGGCAATATATCAGTCAACCATTATTGCATGCGTAAAGCATTGCTCACAAAGACATTTCAAATCAAGCAGCTTTCTGTTGATCAATATGCAAGACCATCTTTAATCAATTTAAAAAATTATGTTTTGCCCTCAAGCAAAACTTCTGGTTGCATGAACTCTGGTTGAAATGTCTCAATTTTAACAGTGAATTTTTGCAGAATAGCAGTTAATGTGAGTGCACTAAGAGTGCATTATTTATCGTCTACAATAATATCGTAATTGCGGTTTTAACGATATGAGAACTGACATTATCAAGCGTGTGTACGCAAAAAACAAACAAAAACACATCTTGAGAGTCCAAAAGCATTCACTGCATGATGAAGCCTATTAGAATAGATTATAATTCAAGTTACGATAGCAAAAAATAACACTGTATGGGTTTTATATATGATTTGTAATAGTCAATATCCCAATAGTCAAGATTTGTAATAGTCAATAGCAAGAGTGCCGATTCTATACAAGACAGCAAAAAACAGTCGGGACAGTAACATCTCTCAGAGCAACACTGCGTATCATTATCACAAGTATTTAAAAGAATACTTTTATTTTGCAAGGATTCTTTAAATTGATCAAGTGTGACAAAGACATAAATCACATGAATTTTGTTCTTCTGAACTTTCTATCAAAGAAACCTGAAAGAAATCTACTCATCTGTTTTCAACATAATAAAATTTTTTTTTTTTGAACAGCAAATCAGAATATTAAAATGATTTCTGAAGGATCATGTGACACTGAACACTGGAGTAATGATGCTGAAAATACAGATGTGCATCACAGAAATAAATTACATTTTAAAATACATTCAAGTAGAAAGCAGTTATTTTAAATTGTAAAAATATTTCAAAACGTTACTGTTTTTGCTGTACTTTGGATCAATTAAATGCAGGTTTGGTGAGCAGAAAAGACTTTAAAAAACATTACACCTATTATGGTTAAAAAAACTTTTGACTGGTAGTGTATAGCTATATAATACATTTAAAACCCCAGTTTTTTATATTAGAATGATGAAAAAGTTGTTTAAATCACTGATTCAACGACTCGCTCATAAACCTACTTGTTTCAGTACTGGATGAATCAGCGTTTTTGAACGATTCTCTCGAATGAAAAATTCATTCATTGACAAACACATTTTTAAGACACTTGTCGCCACCTAGTGGTAAAACAATGCAATCGACACGAACGTTATTTAAAGCGCAGTACTTTCAAAAGGGGATTTGCTCTATTTTGATCGCTGCCATATTGACATCAATGTTTATATCTGAACTATAAACTTTATCCCAGTATTTCTGTGATAATATAAATGACTGTAAGACAGAAATATTACTGTGTAGTTGAAAAGACCGTTTGTGAAGATGTTTTTTTTTTTAACCAAACATGCTAACTGCTCTCTCTGTGTCTTCGGCAGTGTGAACACGGATTTGAATGATCTAGTCACTTGCTCTGTTTCTAAATAAATAAGGCATTTTGAAAGAATCGTTTGAATGACTGATTCAATGAATCACCTATTAACCACCTACTGGCGGTTTTAGTGTCATATTTATTTATCTATGACAGGCTTTAACCAGCACTTGGCAAAATTCCTTATAATTATCTTTATTGAAAAAATACCAAAATATCAAGATACTAATTTAATTTATGCCAATATAACACACTCCTAGACCGAACATAATAATGCATATTAAATACGTATAATGGGAAAGCAGACTTGCAAAGAATTGGCTTATCATTCTCATCTTCAGTTGTGCATTAGCATTATGTTGGTTTAAAATGAGTATTACTAGAACTGTTTGTCTTTAATTCATACAGTCTGCAAAAAACATCAGTAGCTCATAGAAAACTGCATCAGCTCTGAGGAATCTTATGACCAAACCACTAGGAATCCAATCCCACAAGCATTACACACACACACACACACACACACACACACACACACACACAGCACAATCTCAGCGTTAAACACCATTCTGCACACGAGCAGGAGAGGAAAGGAAATGTTTTTCCTGACGCAGCAGCTGACCCACATTAGTTCTCATCATATCATGTTGTTTCATAAGAAATATCTGAATATATCTTACTGAAGAAAAGACCATCTGTCTACCATATAATCATTACATATTTAACAAAACTTGCACAAATAAGAGCTTAACTTAACTCTAAGTTTGCACTATGATCACGAATAACACAGAGAAAAAACTTCATTACTTTCAAGTCCAAATAAATCAATTTCATATTTTTTTGCGCATATGAACTCTAGAACTATTGCTTAACATTGAAAGTTATTATGCTCCCCAAACTCTCAGAGCAATATCCTTCCCAGCATCCTCACACAAGAGATCTGACAGTAAATAGGAGGCAATCAAGCGTCTCATTAGCTCTGATGTGATTCATACCTGTGAGCCTCTGTGACCTTCATCACCCTCCTCTTCCTCGGCTGCTGAGTGCAGCTCACAGTAGAATCTCCCTGAAGACGAATCAAATTCAACATGTTCTGGACTCTTAATATCAAGGGCTGTAACACTGATGTACTGTACATGCTTTTTTTAGACATGGGGTAAATTATTGAACAAGCCCCACAAGCAGGAGCATTTAAGAAGATCTATTTTTGAAGCGCTGCATAGACGGATGATTGTAATTTACATGTGTTGTAATAAGAAGAACCTAATAAAACCACATTCCACACTGTGCAAGTTATGAATAGCTTTAAAAACTTATGTAATAATTTATATAACATCAAGATGTTTCCGTCCTTATGACAGCAGATGAGAGACAAGTGCGTGATAAATAATAAAATATAAAATTGCATTATGTAATATAAGAAATATAAAAAAATATCAATACTGAAATATTTATTATCACTCGGAAATTATGAAAAATTATATACTGGATTAAGGCATACTTTTACTTACTGTTACTCATTGATCAACAAAAATAAAATACAAATTTATAAAATATTAATAAAACAAAAATAAAGTAAAACAGAAAAGTATAATAAGGTTGACTAAAATGAAGTACAATAAAATAAAATAAAGCACAACGAAGTAAAACAAAATGAAGCACAATGAAGTAAAATAAAATGAAGTATAATAAGGTCAAATAAAATTATGTATAATGAAGCAAAATAAAAGGAAGTATAAACAAATAAAATAATAATAAAAAGTATAAAGTATAATTAAAATAATGTATGAATTAAATTAAATTAAATTAAATTAAATTAAATTAAATTAAATTAAATTAAATTAAATTAAATTAAATTAAATTAAATTAAATTAAATTAAATTAAATTAAATTAAATTAAATTAAATTAAATTAAATTAAATTAAATTAAAGGATTTGGTATCCCGGGCTTACCCGTGTCAGAGTGGAAAGTGTACCCGCCCTGCCGTAGAGTGGAGCCGCACTGATAACAATTGAAGCAACTGCGATGGAAGAACTTGCCCTCAGCGCTTCCTTTCTCCAGCACGTACAGATGCTTGTTACAGAAATAACAGAGCTCACTGCTGGCCGCCTCTGATGAGGCCATGGGCACCACAGGCGCAGCAGCCTGGACAATTAGACAAAGATTAGGATCAAGCACATATAATTACTATAGAGCAATGCATTATAAGAACTGACTTTTTTTTTTATTTGATTTGATTTTTTTACTAGGGAGCAATATTTTCCCCTGGAATGAATGTACTCTGGATATTTTTTATCTTAATGATTTACAAGGCATTTGAAATAAGAAAACATGAAACTCTCTTTGAGAACAATTATGATTTTTATCAGATCAAATCTGCCATTTTTCATCGAACTGCAGTTTAAATTATTTTAAATGCTGGGAGCATTTTAAAAGACACATTAAAAAAAATAATTAATAAACATAAGCTTAAGCATTTAATGTTTAAAAAACCATGAATATAAAAAAAATAATTACAAACTGGTATTTCTGTCTCAATATTTTAATATTAAAAGGCATTTTTGTCACTTTCAGAGGTTTTGTCATTTCTAATCCTGATCTGAGAGAATATTTAATCCTTTTAAGTCTGATACAGAACTAAGCCACTCATATCTATAGGTCTGTGCATCATTTCTAATGTTTAATCGTGGAAACAGCATCAGAATATCTGACAGGCGTAAACTGCATGACATTAGCACTAATGCACCGTTTGATTGAGAAACTAGATTGCACCACTTACTTTTTCCTCTTTCGCATTCTTCTCCTCCTCTTTCTCCTTCATCTTTTGCTGTCTTGGTCTTTTCTCTGATTCCAGTCGGTCCTGAGAGACACGGGTCACATGATCTTATTTACAGCTCAGGTTACATAATGTGGCAGCAGCAGATCGACAGAAATAAACAATGATTTCACTGTTATCCTGCACCACGAACACACAGCAAGCATCCATTTATTTAGTCCTCTCATCACTCCTTTAACTTCCTCATTGTGGCGACAGCATGGGAGTAATTCTCTTTGGCAACAGCTGTGTGTAACGGGGGCGTTTAGTTGTGGTTGGTTACGACAGCGGTTGCAGATGGCTTCACTACACATGACCTTTGACAGTGCTACAATCTCAACAATCCAGGGTTTGTCTGACATGATAACAGGCAGGTGTTTGTGTACCTTGTGTCTTTGGAGAGAGTTGTGCTTGAGCTTGTTGAGGAACAGGATGGACGAGCAGGTTCTGGACAGCGAGAGGCTCTTGTTGGAGCGCTCTGAGGAAGACAAGAGGAACAAAACCGTGAGATGCAAAGAAATGATACAAAATACAGTTAAAAATGTAAAAGTAAAAATGATTCAATATATTAGCAAACTATAAATAATGACCAAAAATAATTATAAAACAAAACATTATGTATAACCTGTCCAGAAATATGATCTATTATTTTAGCTTTTCGTATTGCAGCAAAACCAGAAAAACTGTGTAATTCAACAACTCGCAATGGCATAACACACACACACACACACATATATATATATACACAAACAAATACATAAATACATTAAAATAAAATAGCTTAATCTCAAAAATATATTTTTGATATTACAATAAAAACAAATAAATATAAAAAACTAAAATATATTAATAAGCAATAATAAAATAAAAATAACAAAAAACTGTAAAAAGCATTGTATTTTACATGAAGTTCAAAAACTCAAAGCAATAACAATTTAACACATTAAAAATAGTTAATATATATATAAATACATTTTCTATAAATAAAAATATTAAAAACAACAACAAAAAAACTGTAAAAAAAGCATTATATTTTGTGTAGTTTAAAAAAGAAATGTAAAAAAAAATAAAAAAAAATAAAAAACTGTAAAAAAACATTATATTTTAGATGTAGTTTAAAAAAGAAATGTACAAATATTCTTAATTGTAATAATTAATAATTTAAAATAAATAAATTGTAAAATAAATGTAGTGCAAACATTGTGAATTGTAAATTAAACATGCTTAAAATGTCTTAAAATCCTGAATATCATTAACTACATCATACACACAAGAAAAGCGTCAATTATAATCTCTTTCATAATCCAGAACAACCTTACATAAACTGGCATCTTAAATGCAATTCGCTGGAACGCTTCAGCAATACATACTGTAAAAAAATTGATGCAGAGTCTAATAAAACAATACAATAAATTAACTTCCTACCCTTTAAACTGGAACAAACACGAGTCGTCACATTCAGTATGCGGTCTGCAGTGGCGTGTTAGAGCTGTATTGGATCCCACCCCCTTCCCCAGAATACACACATCCACAGCCTGTGTGAGTGACAGCTCAACCTGGAGCACATCTGTGTGAGACCCCCTCCCAAACACAGCATCCAACAACTGAACGCTCAATCCCCCTCCCTAAAGCCCCTCGAAGGGCTGCGACTCGTCTTCTGATGGCGTCTCAGAGCGCTGCGTGTCGAGGCTGGACTGAGATCCACTCCCACCCAATCGCCAGAAGCTGCTGATTTCTCCCCAGCTGAGTGCATTTGCTGCCGCAGCCGCTGCTGTCAGACTACAGACTACAGCAGAAAACTGCCCATTCACAGCAGTGCATTCTGGGAAGGGGTCTTAAAGAGACAGCAGACCTGATTTCAAATGGTGATGATGATGCCATTATGTGTGCTAATACATTCTTCAGCCTGCTTCTCTTACAGTAAATGCTCTGAAAATGACTTTTATTCTCTGAATTTTCAAACAGCTCAAATATAAATGAATAAGTGTAGGATTAATCTGGTCAAATGTTACATTGTTCTTTGTATTGTTGTAAAATACCTTATGAAAAACAACAATATATATATATATATATATATATATATATATATATATATATATATATATATATATATATATATATATATATATATATTTTTTTTATGTATAGCACAGTAATGGAGGCAGAAACAGATGAAAGATGGGATGGAACAAGACAGGCTATTAATAATCTTTCATTGAGCAAAAGTATTATAATATGAAAGGCTCAATATAGGGCTAAGTGCTAATGTGCATGGTACATATATGCATTTTGCAAAAAGGATCAGCCTGCAATAGTATATACATTTCAAAATAAGAGTCCCAGTGTTTTTTTGGGGCTTGTTTAGAATTAAAAGTCACACCTTCTTTTTCTCTTTGACATTATTCATATTTTGGTTACTTACACAATTCATTGTATTGAATTTAATTTCCCTTTTAATCGTAGTAAACTATTTCTGGCTGGAATAGGAAGAAAAGACTAAGAACTTTTTTTTTTTTAGTAAATCTGTGTCCCATTCACTGAGAGAGAAACTTATGACCATTTACATGCTGTAATTTTGCATAATTTACAATCCATATTGTAATGGATAATATTAGTAGGTACTTAAATGTAGTAGTAGCCCTATGCAATTTAAATTAATTTTAATAAATTTAAATATTGTTAAAAATGACACATTATTTGTCACATGTAGTAGACCACTTGAGGATTTTTCAAGTCAATTTCCACCGCTGTATATTTCATACCTGTGGGAAGCCTGAGATAATACATTGCTGACTTATTTAACACGATAACAGCTATTTATCTATAATCGTTACTACAAAAATAAAAAAAATAAAAAATTGCAGTGTGAACTATGTCAGTATGCAAAGGTTTTGCAGTCATAAAAGTAATTGTAAAATACAGATACTGGAAAACCCTTTAAAAAAGATGTTCAGACATAAACTGAATAAGCAACATAAATACAACCAGTAACTTGCATTATATATTTCAGACAATCTGTAAAAGTGTATTTCAAAGTTATAAAAGTCATCCAGAAACAGTCTTAATTACCTGCTGGTGTGTGTTTCTCTGTGAGAGCGCTGCGTATCTGTGTGAGGTAGACCACCATAGACAGCTGGTCGATTTTCCCACAGGTGGTCATTTCCCTGGCACCCATGACCGGAGGGATCCCAAACTCTTTCTCCATCAGGTCAAAGGCCAACTTATTGTTCGCGGTGATGCTATATACATCTAGACGAGACATGTCACTGCAAGAGAGGACAACATGCATATCATTTGCATAATGCTGCAGGTATCTCTCGCTCTCCATCCATCTAAAAGTTTGGGCTTAGTAAGATTTGTAATGTTTTTGAAAGAAGTATTTTCTCTCTCACCAAGGCTGCGTTTATTTGTAAAATCACACGCAGTAAAAACAGTAATAATGTGAAATATATTTTACAAATTGAAATGCATGTTTTCTTTTTGAATGTATTTTAAAATATAATGTATTCCAGTGATAGTGAAGCTGACTTTTCAGCAGCCATTGCTCCAAACTGTGGGGTCCAGGTGATTTTAGTTTTTTTTCAGGAGTCTATGATTAACTGAAATTTCCAAAAAGCTGCATTTGTTCGACTGCATTGTTTTACATGTCACTTTTGATCAATGTAACACATCCTTTCTGAATTAGAAAGTATGAATTTATTTTTAAAAATCGTATTGCATATGTATCTAGCAAGAATTTTCACAGCAAAACTAAGCTCTGCATGTTTAATCAGACACTAATATTCTTGTTCTCTGTTGGTTAAGGTGATCTTACATGAGTTCGGGTCTGAAGTTGTGGATCAGAGCGCAGAGAGCCATCCCGGACCTCCAGGACTCGCTCAGGTCTTTCACCTTCACATGTTTGTACCCCGCTGTGTTCTTCTGACACCAGGACAGCAGATCCTCCAGACGCCTGATAGAGTCTAAACACAAATTCAGTTCAGCACTTCACTGTAAAGTCTGAGTCTGTTCATTTTTTGAGATGTTAGCATGATATATAATCATAATATATTAACAGCTATATACAATATTATTGAAAACAATATTGATAAAAGTGGCTGTTACATTTAACACAAAGTCATGCATATATACACAATTATAAGTATAGTAAGTATGCATACAGTTAGTTAAGGTGTGACTGTCGTATGGGACTTACCTTTTTTAGTTTTAGTTTTCATGATGGATTTCGTCGGTGTGTTGACTTTACCGTCCTCTATTTCATATAGACGCTTGATCTTTAAATTGAACACAAAAAGTCGTGATTAAAAACTCTTTCAATACCAGTTACAGTATTTCAGGCAGCTTTTGCATGCGTGTAAGTGTGCGTGTTTGACCTGCATGGGTTTGATAGAGGCCAGGTTGACATTAGGGTAACGTGTGGATGGATCGATGCTGTAGGCGGCGTAGTTCTTGCTGGTGTTTTCTGGAGTCGTTTGAGAGAGTAACTGATACACACTCTCCCTGTAAGAGATACGCACAGCATTAAGCACCACTGAATGTTCATATTTAAAAAATATAACTTTTACAAAGTGTAAAGTGCAGCATCAACAGTTTCAGTTTTAGACCTGCTCAGATTTCGTTATTGCGTTGGACCGATCGGAATTAAGAGCAAAGGTCTGTTTAAATGCCGACAGAAGCGGTGTTTGAATTACACTCGTCTTTTTCCTAGTTGTAGTGATGTTCACACTCGCGTGATGCCTTTTGAAAACCTTAGGCCGGTGACACACTGGCATATTGCACCTGTCAAACATAGTCTATTTTGCTGTTAATACTGTTGACGGTGTCCTTTATCAGTAGGCTTTAAATTTATGCTCAACATGAAGTATAGATATTGTTGTCATGAAGACAAGAGCCTGGTCTGTCGGCGGTCTCGCTCTGTCACCTACAGCAGCAGCAGCGTCAGGCACGATTCTGGTGTGTAAAAACACAGAAAACACGAGGCAGCAGAAACGCACACTCATGCCACGCAGCCAGTGTGTTGCCGGCCTTCAGTTGCAGTGCGGGATATGCGCTGAATGTGGAGACTACCGCCACTTAATATGTTCGTTTGGAAACAAAAAAATTTACTTATGTTCCGCGGACAAAATATTGCATTCGTTTATTCGGTGCACACGTGCACCGTACCGAAAGCCCTGTACCGAAACGGTCCGGTACGAATACAAGTACCGTTACACCCTTACTATAAATGGTGTAAAATTGTACCTCTCCGCCAAAACCTCCAGGGGTGGCACACCTTTTCCCCAACTCCTGACCATCCACGCCGTGTCAAACGCAGCAAGGAAACCACGAGCAATGCCGGTACCCAGAGGCCAAAACGGCTGCAGAAGAATAAATAAATAAAATAAAATAAACATAAAATAACTGTACTGTTTAAACAGTGTTGACAATAAAATTCTTATTTTCCATAGAATGATCACGCAACATTTTTTTATTATTGCTCAGAATGAAAAATATATTTCTGAAATAGCATAATGTCATAATCAGCCACTCTGTGTACTCATAACACACCTCCACTAGAGAGTCTCCCACCAGCGCGATGAGCAGTCTCTTCCCTTTCCTCTCCTTCACCAGAGAGGCGTTCTCTGCCCTGTGCATGCAGGTGAAGTCAAACACGGCCACGTCCGGATGGCCCGCTTGGTTCTTCACGAACTCCAGGTCCGGCAGCATGTGATGTGTGGAGAAGTCAGCGGCCTCGTATGCGTACTTCTGCAGGGCGTCCTGGTTGATGTTTGCAGGAGCGAGAAGCTGATCGACATCAGAAAAGTCCTGAGAACAAGAAGCAAGAAAGGTTTAATGCTAGTCTTGTTGTTCCAGCATCGGCTCTTGAGCAGCAATATTCGAATGATTTCTGAAGGATCATGTGACACTTAGGGCTGGAGTAGTGATGCTGGAAATTCAGCTTTGCATCACAGGAATTAATTACATTTTACAATATTTTTACATAGAGAACAGCTAACCAGTAATAATAATCCACAGTATTAATTGTTTATTAAATTTGTACTCCCTTTGAGCTAAAATATATGGGTTGCATTTCTAAGAGAACACAAATAGCAACTGCCTGCAGTTATTCCAGTGAGAATACAGTGACAAAAGAGGACAAGAATAGCCGTGAGGATTGATAAATGTGTTTGTAAGGGAAAATGTGAGCTGGAAACCGGTTGAAACATGCCTGAAGTATCACCTTTGCTGATAAAATCATCTCTTTTCAAGCATTTCTAGCCTCTTTTCAGTCTTTATACAAGTGATTCTCAAAGCTTCAGGTCTTTGAATGTGCTTCACTGTGTGTCGTACCTGCTTTATCACTCCTTTTTTTAACAAGCTTCCCTTTTTTGCAGTCATCACAAAATAGTGAGTATCATCTTTGTAGTAGACAATGTTCTCAAGATCAACGCCTGGAAAACATGATAAACGACAGGTGTGTGGGTTTACTTCTTATATTTTGGAGACAAAACTGGGTAACACTTTATTTTAAGGTGTCCTTGTTACACATCACATGTACTTACTATTATAATAACAATTAATTATGCATAATTAGATGCGAGTAACACTTAGCCAACTCTAATCCTAACCCTATAGTAAGTGCATGAGTGAATTAACATTACTCAGCAATTAAATGTATGATTACACTGTAACAAGGACACCTTAAAATAAAGTGTAACCCACAACTGTTTTTAATTGATAGCTAAATTTAACAAAAAGGTAAAAATGGTTGTTAAATATTTGTTATTTCTAAATGTAACCAGTCTTGACTCTATGGTATATTCTCAGTGAGATCTGTACCGATCTCAGACTGGAGCGCCTGGAAGAATTGCTGGTTGTATATTCGGGCGACGCCGCTGATCTCCTGCACCTGAGCTTCTTGTTTTGTGTGCCGGTTCACGAAGTTTGCAGTGATACCGATGGCTAACTTTCCCCTGAGCTCCTTTATCTTAAAACCTGAAAAAAAAAACATTAAGAAAACAACAGTGAGAAAGTGTCAATAAAATAAAAAAGTTAAAAAAAGAAAGATTTAAATACCTGTAAAAATATTAAAAGTATTTAGTACAAATTGACTGGGATAAGGTAGGTTTTACAACAATATAAATATTTTTTAATTACATTTAATTAAAAATAAAATAAAAATAATTTTGCACAAATTGACCTGAAAAAGGATAGATTTTATAAAGAAAGAAAAAAATTCTACAAAATAAAGTTAAATAAAATGTGTTCGATAAACTCTCCTTATAAATAACTACAAAAAATTGTACAAAGTGACTTGGGTTTTTATAACATAATAATTAATCAAGATAAAGTTTGATTAAAAATACATTTTATTTTAAAGTATTTCATGCAAAGTGACTTGGATAAGGATAGTTTTTAAGAAAAAAAAATAATTGTTTCTGTTTACTTTTTTCATTCTACAGAATAAAGTTAAATAAAATTCACCTAATAATAATTATAATAATTAAACAAACTCACCTTATAAATGAATAAATAATTAAATGAAACAAAAAAGTGACTTGAATAAGGATGGTTTTACAAAATAAAAATAATTAAGATAAAACTGTATTTAATAATAAAATAAAATAATAATAAAATAATCAAAGCTTTTAGTACAAAGTGTCAAAGTGAATTTGATGGAATCCACTCGTCTGTGTAATTGGTTTATTTACCATCCGGCACATATCTTCCCCCTCCAGCTGAAATAAAAACATCAAACTCAAAGGCAGCAGCTGCATGGGACGCGGGAGAAACCTGTGCCCTCCATCCTAAGGGAAAAGAGGGAAGAGAGAAAGAGATATGAGACTAAAAGGTAACGGACAAATGTATGTCTATCTACACGACTGCCGTCGTTCAATGTCCTGTGAAAACTAAAGCGGGTTTGTACCTGTGGATCCTGATGGTTCCTGCAGACCTTCAAAGGTCACGCCTGTGTGCACCTCAACCCCCAAAATCAGGGCAAGTTTCAACAGAATCAACTGCAGCTGACGGATACCTGGAGAAACACAGACCTCATTACTATAGCTCAGGTTTAAGTTATACTTCAGAAGAAGTAGTTTAATGACATTTCACTCAGAAATACACTTTGAGGTCAGAAAGTAAATTAAAACTTTCCACTGATCAAAATGACAGTAAATACATTTATAATGTTACAAATGATTTTTTTTCTTTAAAGGGACAATAAGTTACTTTTTAGGTATTTTATTATCTAAAATCAATATTTTTATTCATAAATATGCCCTCAATGGTGTACAAATACCTATGCCAATGTTTAAACTAATCCTCGTAAATGAAGAATTTATTATCTTTATATACATGGGACGGGTAGGTCGACGGAGGCTTCCGTGTAGTTCCGCCATCTTGCAAAACTATAATAGCAGAGAGGGACAAAAAGTACTAGGCCAACACGTTTCCACAGTGAGAGGCGCTTGAAACTTCCAGTTTTCTTCTCGACAGGTAAGTCAGTGTTACAATCTATATTATAATATTTATTTTTATATCTAACAATGCATATAATTCAGAAAATATAACGAATAAAGAAGACATAACTACTAATTACAATATTTCATGTTTTCCACAGTCAGTAATTCATACTGTAACATTCGTTTGTTAGTTGTCATGTTGCTGTTTGTTTGAAATAACACACCTGTTCACCTGAAGGAAAACTCGACGAAGTGCTATTAGAAGACTGTCAAAGCTTTTTGGTACATATCGCCTACCGTAGATGCAACGCGCATTTGAAAAAGCGAGGCGCTGGAGAGCAAAATTAGTTTGAATGCAAAATACAATTTCACCACTAGATGGGAGTAATTCCTACTTACTGTCCCTTTAAATAAACACTGTTCTTTTAAACTTTTAAATCAAAGAATGCTAGGGGAAAAATTATAATTTTTTTTCACAAATATTAAGCAGCACAACATGTTTTAACATAAAAAATAATCAGCATATAAAAGTGATTTCTGAATGAAATTTCAGCACGGCATCACAAGAATAAATTACATTCTAAAAAATAATCAAACAGAGAAGGGTCATTTGATATTGTAATAATATTTCAATTTTGACTGTATTTTTTAACAAACAAATGCAGCCTTGGTGAGCATAAGAAACTTTTTTCAAACATATATTTATGTCAGATATTCTCAAATCCTTGGGTCTTTTAATTACATTTGGAAGCACAATTTGTCGTCCACGTTGACTAATTAATTTGCTAAACTAACACAACAACAAAAACCCAGCAAAACATAGAGATGCTCACTTATGTGATGAATGGATCCGCTGCAGAATCTGCCATAGAATTTCTTCGCACCGAGGTTGAGAAGGTCTCGAATGGTGTAAAGCCACAGATGCAGGACGTTATTCCTTGTGAAGGACGATCTTTTTTCCAGAACAACTACCTGAGCACCTAGTAGAGCCAATTCGATGGCTGTCCTGAGACCACATGGACCCGCACCCAACACTAAACACTAACACACAGAGAGAGAAAGGGTTACGTTTCCCAGCATCAAACAACTTTATACATGGAAATATCAAACCCTTCTCAGGTCATTTATTGCACCTTGTTTTGTTGACATGCTTTGCCCTGTTCATAGTCCGGATGGGTGCCTCTCTTGTCGATCTTCTGCCAGAGGTCTTTGGCTTTCCAGTAGTTGAGTCTGTCCTTCAGCTTGCTGTAGAAGTGCTTGTAGTCCCTGGGCTCGAGCTCCAGGTGGCGGCAGAGTTCAGTGAAGTTCTGCTGTGTCTCTTTACACGTCTGCGCCTGGACAAAGCGCTCAAACAGAGCGTGGCTGGGATCCACAGAGTCAGCCTCTTTGACCATTGTGATGAGAGAGGCCTGGAGCCTGCTAGATGAGCTGCGGAGACAAGAGAGAGCCTTTACAGAGAAATCTCAAACAACAAGTCAACTCTGACATAAAAGGTCTATAAACCGCCTCTGAACATTCATTTTGATGAGTGACTCCACAAGGAGGAAAGACATATCTCAAATATCTCAGTGATCAGAATCACAATTCCATATTTTAAGATGCTTTATTAGATAAAAGCGTTTGCTAAATGATTAAAATGTAAAAGTAAATGTTATTTCCAGCAGCAAATAACCCTATAAGCTTACACTGAAGGTGCCAACTGAGTCATATCTAGAAACCACAATATCATACAGACAGACGGGGGGATGTGATCTAACATCTTCTGAAAATACCCGAGCAATAAAAACACCTTGGCAACTAAAATGCAACACCATGGTCACCACCTAACACACAAAAGGAGTATTGCATGAAAAAGCAACACCTATGTTTTTTTCTTTCGAAATGAAGACATGTCTTAGCTGATATAATCCAGTATAACTGATTGTTCACTTGAACTAAAACGGATAAGTTAATGGGAAATTAACTGATTGATTTTCAGTCATAATTTGTATCGAGAAGCATTTTTCTTCTGCATTTTAATTTGTTTGAATTGCTTTCGGTCACGACTACTCTTCTGCAACTGTTCATTTATAATAGAAAATGTATTCTGAAGACCTTTTCATGACCGAGTAAAGATAATTTAAGGAATAAATGAAAGGGAACATAATATGTTCTCTAAATGTAAATGTGAATGTATCAGAAAATAATTTGTATTACCAACACTTCAAAGTTTGGAGAAAAAAAAAAGTGTAAGAATCTATAGTCTGCCCTAGGGGTCTACGATATGACGATTTTTAATCGTAGATAATAAAAATGTCTCCTGAAGAAATATTGTATTATTGTGCTCCAGCGCACATTCAATCCGCTGAAGTTCTGGCGCCTTCGTCATATAATGAACAAAACCACATGCATTCACAGCTGTGTTAACTCAGAGAGGTAGAGTTAGTCTTTCATTATTTGCATGTACTTTTAAATGTTTCATTTGTGCGCTGCTCAGACCTGTGCTTTTTCTGAGCGCTGCATACACCCGAAGCACGTGCGCTAAAGCCTGTTAAATAGCGACTGATTATTGAACTAAGTTATCTTTTGTGCTAATACTTTCAAAACACACAAGGTTAGATGTAGACTTAAGTTGGTTAGGTCTAAAAAGAAAGTAAAGAGAAAACTGTATACATGCCTGTAGATGTGTGCAGGTCTTAAAGGGACAGTAGGCCTATTAAACATGCAGCCTACTGCCATTACTGTCAAGGGATAGATCACCCTAAAAATCAATTTCTGTCATTATTTACTCATTTGTCATGTTGTCCCAAGCCTGTATTCATTTCTTTCTTGTGCTGAACACCAAAGATGATATTTTAAAGAATGTGGGTAACCAAAAAGTTGCCGGTCCACATTGAATTTGATAGTAGCAAAAAATACTCTGGAAGTCAATGTGTACCAGCAACCGTTTGGTTTTCCACATTCCTCAAAAAATCATTTATGTTCAGAAGAAGGAAGAAAGTAATTTAGCTTTAAAACAACTTTTGAGTGAGTAAATGGTGGTATAAAAATAAAACACTATGACAGAATTGACAGAAAGCTGACAGCCGACTTTTATTTTTGGGTGACTATTCCTTCAACGTTAATAAAACGACAAAACACAAAGAGAAAAATCACTCACTGCTCTTGACTGAAGACATTTAATATAGTTGCTTTAGGAAATCATATATTGTTTTATTTGCTCCCACATAATGCTCCTGCTAAATACAACTATTGTACCTGAAAACAAAGCACTGTTTGTTTCATTTTTATATTATGTGTAGTTGTAATGTATATCTTTGTCATTCTTTTATCTTTGTTATTAAAAATTAAGAACAAAGTTTTTTTTAACTTTGGCCTAAATATCTGCCATTCTTTATTATTTTTTTGTTACCACGAAAGGCTTCGTCTTTATAATAGGGAAATTAGTTTGGGTGTAATGCTCAGACAACTTGCAAAATAGTAAAACCAACATGACAAAGAATTGTGATAAGATCGTGAATCGTGACATTTCTAAAACAAAACAAAAAAACATGATATATTTTTTCCCATATCGCCCAAAGGTGAGAAAAATGGTTTCTTTCACCTATGCTTCTATGCAGAAGAGAATTTGGTTTAGTCAATTCTGTACAAATTCTGTTTAAGATTCTAACAAAACTGAATCACCCCAAAGCAGTGTGGTAGGGAGTTGTATTAGACTTACTGTTTCTAAAGTAACTGTAACAAAGTTGTAAGTGTTTCTAATGTAATTGAAACTAACTGTGAAGTTGTTATAATTCTGATGAAATTCTAAAGTAACTGAATTGACCCGAAGCAGTGTGGTCACAGGATCATTTCAGAACTGTTGTGTGTTATAGTGTATTAAGTCTGACGCACATTTAAATTCGATTAATGAGAAATGATTTTTGAGAAATTTTTGTAGCTTGGTTTTGAATATGAAAAGATTCTTGTGGGGGAAACCACTTCTGTTGATCTGGTTTCAGGTATAAGCATCCAGATGTTTGTTTTGAATGTGCACCCTCCAGGAGAAACATGATCTGGTCATCTGATGGACAAGAAAACCAGCGAAATCAGTGGAGCCAGGGGACTTCCACAAGGGAAGCGACTTCTTAAAGAACAGAGTGAACATCAGAACCAGAAATCGAGATATTTCCAGACCCACAAGATCCAGAACTCCAAGCCTCAAGGATCTAGAAAAACCTGGAGACCCACAATGTCATGGATGGATCTGATGGAAATTCACAAACTGCGACAACAGCTAGAAGGAATTTTCCAAATTGAAATAAAGAAACAAAGAAATCAAACCCTTTTCAGAAACTGTGGACAGCAGTCTTATCACCGAGATGGAAAACAAGAAATGAGAAATGCACAAAGACAGACTCTCTGCACACGGCACCAGAAAGAGACAAACACACTGTATGCGTACTCAAATGCAGAACATTGTCTACTGAAAGCCAACATATGGACAAATGACATCCACACTGAGAAAATGGACACAATGCAAGTGACAACACAAACACACACTTGAATGTTGATTGATGTTTTTGCTCCTTTATCCAGGTTTGAACTGTCATAATGTCCTTTTGCTGTTATGGATCTCAAGTGCTCCTCTCCCAAAAGTTTGTATCCCATTTTGCAAAATTTGAGAAAAGTCAGTGTAATAATTTTGCCTAATTGTATAGAGCGATAAAAAGTGTGCATGAGATGATGACCCAATGACGGGTAAGATTCTCCTTTGGCCAGAGGTGGACAAACATGCTCATTTCCCAAATGAATAAATGATTATAGAGAAGATGAAAGTCAACAGCTGTGTTGTTTGTAGATCATTTGGGATGATCAAATCCTGAGCAAATGGTGGCCAACTGTAGAATGGGAGCATGAGTGATACATTAGCCGCTTTTCCACCGTCATGCCAGTGCGAGCCAGTGCTTTAAACGGGCCGGACGGGGTTAATAGCCTCAGACCTGTAGCACCGAAGCCAAAATAGAGCTGCGTTTCCACCGTTGGGTCAGAAGCTCCGCTGAGCTTCACTTAAACCTGCCCTTTACACGTCTCTCAGTAACAATGTCATTACAACCCCATCACTTCACCAACAAAGAGAAGCTATCTGAAAACTAATAAGAAATAAGTCAATGAACAAAGGGCTCCTGTAGCTAATTGTTTTTGTAAGAAAAATATCCATAATCAAAATTTAATAATCACTTTAATCTAGCTTGCACTCACTGTTGTAAACTGAATTAGTTTTTGGCGGATGACGTAGGAGTTTGGCTCTGCGCATGCGTCGCCCAGAAGTATTTTTATTTTTTTGTTTTTGATCAAATAAATGCAGCTTTGATGAGCGTAAGAAACTTCTTTAAAAAATAATTATACAAATCTTACTAATCCCCAAATTTTGAATTGCAGTGTATATATTTCTGTTATATAGGCCTATATATTTACATACACAATATACATATATATATATCCCCGTGAGTTCACATAAACAGACAGCAGTTATGACCAATGTTATGTCACAAAACTAGGTTAGTGTACAACAAACAAGCCAGTGAGTGCACACTGGTGCTGCAGAGCATCATGTCAAGTGAGTCACTGGCTGCTGGCTGGAATATATTGCTAAGTGTGCATGTGACAGTAATGTACGTTTAAATTTAGATGTGCAGCCCACACTGATGAGTGTAATTGAAGCAAGACTATTTTAACACAACACTCAGTGTCACCTGCGACTCCTGTGGGTTTCATGAACACAAAGTGTCCGTTTCATTTCAAACTCTCTGGATCCCATGCAGTTTCGTACAAAGCACAAAGTTTGCCTTCAGTCACGGTGAACATTCTTTCATTTTGACACAATGAGTACTTCACTTGTGGAAAAATGACCGCAAAAAGCCATGCAAGTTAAACAAGCAAGTTAATTTTCAATTCAATCACATAAGAAAAGTGACAGAATTTTTATAATGTTTAAATTTAGCATCCTAAATAACTTATCTAGTACCACATTAGAATTACTAGTAGCATATAAAAGGATAAACACTAACATTTAAATGCAGTTTAAACTTGAGGTAAGAGGATAAAGTGAAATGATACACACTTCACAGCATGTCTGGTCTGACTTTAGTGTGCTGGGATACTAGGAGTACTTCCTTTAAAACAGAGGCTTGTAACAAAAACACATATGGCATTAATGAGGACATTTTTTCTTGTGACATCCCTGATTTAATTCAAGATTTCCCTCTTTTACCTCATCTCTAATGACGTCAGATAACTTTTTGGTTCCCAGTTGACATGATAAACCTCATGAACAAAGTCTTAGAAATTTGCAGAAGAATGCGTGTTGCATGATCTAAAGCGTCACTGATGTTAAGAGTTTAATGTAATGTAGAATGCATTGCTAAAGTGAGGTTAATTCAATACTGTAACACTTTTTTTAGGGTGGCGTCTTTTTACTCTTTCTGTGTTAAAAACAGCACGTGACTCCAGGGGTTTTGGTTTTTAAACCTCATAATCAACCCCCTGTGTGCCAACAAACCTCTTCAAACAAATGTTGCAGCACTTCCCGAATGTTTTACAGTCACACAGCATGTTACACAGACAGTAATCTCTCACACATCACTTCCTGGAAACGAACAAAGTCACGTCTTGTTCATGTAAACACTTAACAAGTGGTAGGGATACTGACTGAAAGAGTTTAAATGAGTCAGTTGACAGCATGTCGCTTGTGCTGCTGTTTGAACATAAAAGGCCTGTGATATGAGGAACAGATGTGAGACACACACACACACACACACATCTTTTCAGGTACAGCATACCAGTCACAAAAAAAAAAAAAAAATTATATTATTAATTATATATATATATATATATATATATATATATATATATATATATATATATATATAAATAGTAAATATTAAAATAATAATACAATATTTAAGTAATATTTAAAACTACATTAACATTATGAAAAAAAAGTAATTTATTATAAAACACACATTTATTTAATTAATTATTTATTTACATTTTATTTAGTTTTTTTAAGTGAAAAATAATTGTATTGGCCCAAACATAATTCAAAATAATAAAAATGAACTACATTCACCAATAAGAATAATGTGAAGCACAAAACTGAACAGAAAGTGAAATGTCCAGATGCATTACAATAATTAGCTAGATTTCATGGGGGTAAATTATGACATAAAAATTATCTCGTAATAAAAAATATAAAAAGCTTTTTTTCTCGTGCATGAAATATTTCTAAAACTACATTTATTGTGTGTTTCTGCAGGTTTGGTGGTGTTAAATTCCACCCCAGCAGGCTCATTAACAGATTAATAAAGTTTATTGATTGTGCACGGAAGATGGAATTCTGTGCCCTTGTTATGAAGCACATGCACTTTGGGAGAATTCTGACGGGGACATTTTCTTGACCCATGACATCCATCCATTAAATTCACATGGGACGGAGCACGTACCACACAGATATATGCTGTTAATTCATAAAATCATGACACAGACTTAAAGAGAATGGTCTATGGTGCAATCTTGATAACAGCCACTGTTAATAAATACAGCAATATACATAAGCAAAGATTAAAGTCCCAGGGTTAAGGCAGATTTAGTACAGTAAGAGCACTCTCATAAAAAAGGTACATAAGCTGTCATAGGGGCAGTACCTTTTCAAATAAGACACATATGTACATTTAGGCATAAATATGTACACTTCAGGTATTAATGTGTACTTTTAAGGTACCACCGTAGACCCCTAAGGTACAAAGGTGCACCTTTTGAAAAGGTACCACCCCAGGGACAGCTTTTGTACGTTTTTTTTTCTGAGAGTTTTGGGTAAGAAATAGACATATTTTTATAATGCTGAATTTCCCCTGAACTCACAAGGTGATCAGTCATCAGTTTCAGCGATGTGAAAAACTGAGTTACCCAACACTACACACACTCACACCCAGGCCTGGACAGGCCGGAGAATTCAGCATCATTACCCCAGTCTTCAGTGTCACATGATCCTTCAGATATCATTCTAATATTCTGATTTGCTCAAGTGTTTTATATATTAATAATGATAATAATAACAACAGATATGTTTCTTAAGCAGCAAATCAGCAAATTACAATGATTTCTGAAAGATCATGCGACACTGAAGACTGGAGGAATGATGCTGGAAATTTGGCTTTTGATCACAGAAATAAATTAAATTTTAAATGTAGATTCCAACTGAAAGCATTTTTTTTAAATATTAAAAATATTTCACAATATTACTGCTCTTGCTGTACTTTGGATCAAATAAATGCAGGCTTGGTGAGCAGAAGAGATTTCTTTCAAAAACACTAAATTTTTTACTGTTCAAAAATTTGTTTACTAGTAGTGTACTGTTGAATGAAATATAGGTTTATTAAATCTAGGCTATTTAAGCTATTTTAAGATAAATAACATTCTATGCTAACAAATTGAAATGAGGTAACTGTTTTCAACAAGGTGGACACATTGCAAGTGAGAACCTTTATTTATTTTCCACGGCCTCAGACTAAGGGTTTAGACTTTTTTTTATGTGATGGCTGGTCTGGTTTCAGAAATTTTTGTGGATGTAAAGGCTATATACAGGAAATAAGGGGCCAAAATTGTAACAGCTTGTCACTGGAACAGGACCCTTAAAAAGAGATATTTCTTTCCTTTTTACTCCTAATAGGTAGGACTACAAAATAGCACCTTAAGGCTACGAATATACTAAACTAATGTGTACAGGTTACTGCTATGGTGTCAAGCAGGTGTACTCCAAAAGGTAAAATTTTGGCCCCTTTTGAGTGTGAGATTTCCCGGCCTGAAATTGAGTCTCAGTCCGGCCCTACACACACACACACACACACACACACAATGTCACCCCCAAGTTTTTGCAACATCCCATGGGGCTTTATCTCAGGAAACATGCTCAGTGTGGCTTTCACGCATCTGCAAAGGAGACGCTGCTTTTAACAGAAAAACAGTGCTTAAACTTACACAAGCAATGCGCAAACCACAAAATGACACTAAACAGAAAGACAATGATACTAGTGTCATGCAGATTGAAAAAGCACCCTGTCTTTTTAAAACTGTTGTAGGAGTGCTACAGAGTTCCATGTAGAGTGGTATTTACAGTGTGATACTTCAAAACTACATACAAAACTGGAACCATGGTACAGTGATTGTTTCAGATGACTGATATAGACAATGGTTACGTTACAGTAAATGAGTACAGATTATCATCTTCACATAGCCTCCCATGGTATTTAAAAAGTGTTAAAATAATATGTGAAAAAACTTTTTAGGAATGTATTGCCATATGCTCATCATCTATAACCTGGAATAAACATATTAAATACCCAAAATTCAGAAAACGTGACTCTTATTTTTTTAATATTTCGGTTTGCGAAAACAGTTTAAAACAGTGTAAAAACAAGATTAATAAGTCTATCTAAACATGCAGAAACCATGTATTCACTGTATATACAACTTTATACTTTACACAACTTTAGCACATCACATCGACACAAGTTCACACCAGCTTGTTTACTTTTCTCCTTCAAGATGTGCAACGCTTTCTAAAGTACTTTTTCTGGTTTAGTAATTAATCGACTGACAATCAAATGAAATATTACCTTTAGGATTCTTTCAAACCACTTGTACCTCCTTGTTTTTCTCTCTGCGATTTTGACTCACCTGCCGCGGCTCGTCCGTCAAAGCATTGAATCCTACAGGGAAGGCACTGCTCATGAATATTAATTAGACACAGTGACGTACGATTATTTGATTGGCTAGAAGCCAGACACCAAGTTTTTTTAGGCTTCTTTGCGCCGTTGGATTTTTTTCTACGACGAAACGTTATTTTATAAATGTGTTTTTATGTATGGTTCGTTTCCATATACAAATCAAAGTTCATTAACTGAATACGTGCTTATCAATCGTCATGTTATATAATTATAATAAAACGGTTTACCTAAGGTTTGATTTTATATATATATATATATATATATATATATATATATATATATATATATATATATATATATATATATGTATATATTAATTAAGGAAGTGATTTGACGACCCGTCATCAGGACATGTTTAATATTCATGAGGCAAACCTTTTCCTTATAGTCTGATTCTTAAGTAACATTTCCGGGTAATGCATTGAAGCAAAAGTTATTACCACAGGGCAGGGCAGACCTATCTTTTCCTCAGTTTTATGACCATCTTAAGTGCATAAGACTTTCGAAATAACATAACAGAGTTTTAGAGAAGCAGGAGGTTTTTTAACAAGGTTATTTTGGCAACACCTACTTTCACTTTTAAACAGAATTCTCACAAAAGCTTAATTCACAGTCTTTATCAAAAAGTTGCTCTTTAAAAATGATTTATTAAACTTTTTTTAAAAAAGTTTAAAGTTAAATATCAAAACATAGACTTTCAAAAGTATATACTAATTGTTCGATCTTGAATAAAGTGGGTGATGTAGACGTAATATCTACCTGAAAGTACAACAAAAAGGCAAGATTGCTCAACCTGGACATTTTGTGGTTAAACTAGATGTAAATATAGTGCAGTTTTCGTTAAC
Organism: Carassius auratus; assembly: GCF_003368295.1. NCBI lineage: Eukaryota > Metazoa > Chordata > Actinopteri > Cypriniformes > Cyprinidae > Carassius > Carassius auratus. The sequence goes on along the minus strand of NC_039265.1, from coordinate 10,751,748 downwards.
ATAACAGTAGGTGTCGGTAGAGGACAATAAACTGGCTTTCAGTCGATAGCGAGGTCAAAACAACCGAATTATCATCAGATTAAAGCTGTTGGATAAAATCTGATTATAACAATAGACACCCTCCCCATCAAACTACATTTTCACATTTATGACAGACTTTTGACCACAGTTTCATGTCCTCTAAAGTCTTTATTTTTATATATGGTAGACCCCCTTAAATTTTTCACTCTTTGTTATATTGCAGCCATTTGCTAAAATCATGTTATTTATTTTTCATCATTAATGTAGCCTACTGTACACACAGCACCCCATATTGACAGAAAAACACAGAATTGTTGACATTTTGCAGATTTATCATGAACTTAAATGATTTCAGCAAATGGATGCAATATAACAAGGAGTGGAAACATTGAAGGGGGTCTGAATACTTTCCGGTACATGGGTACCCACTGTATATTTCTGTGGATTGTTTGACTAGCCTACTCAAAAGACGATATATGAAAATGTCTGCATTTCACACAAATAAACAGAAATCTGTCTATAAACCTCTCTTCTCTTTATTCAAAGTTGATCTAAACTCGTATGGAAAATATCCAAATCTCTGTTTACCTCAAAACTGTTCCTCTGTATTCATCCTTTGTGTCCATGTGTCTTTTGTATTTAAAAATATATGGTATTTTGTAGTAAAACTGTGATTATACAAGTGCTAAAAAACATGGCAACTAAACTATATGCAAATAAAACGGCTTCTTAAGGGATTTGTATCTTCGTATGCTTTCTTTTCCCCCATGTTATTATACCTGACTATGACAACAAACTGTTAGAAGAAAGGGATCATTGTGGTTCTATATATAACCATAGGGTTCTTTACTCAACTCCAAATAACCTTTTATGCTAAAAAGGTTCTATAATGACAAGAAAGAACCCTTTTGGCACAAAGGGTTCATATCTTGAATTTTGTGATCATTCAGACGCATTCATAAATGCATTTGAATACACCGAATAATGCAGTGAAAGAACGCACTCAAAATGCACACGCGCACTAGTATGACTTCATTATGTAACTTTACATTAGCCTATATGCAGGCACTTTTTAGGCACGATTTGTTTAGTTTTTTAATATACTTGATACTGTTAAAAGGCACATAATTAAAACAAAAAATAAGAGTTCACATTTCACACCTAAACAAGCGTGGAAATCGTAATTATAACTAGCTACTAAATTAGTTAAAAATGCCTATCCATATACAGCTATGATTCGCGAACCCAAAACTAACTCAAATGATTCGGGAAACCGCTACGAACTCCCGAACTGACTCAAATGATTCGCGATCCCGCTCCAACTCCCAAACTGGAGTCAGATGACTCAAGTGATTCGCGATCCCGCTTCAACTCCCAAACTGGAGTCAGATGACTGAAATGATTCGCGATCCCGCTACAACTCCCAAACTGGAGTCAGATGACTCAAGTGATTCGCGATCCCGCTACTAACTCCCGATATGACTCAAATGATTCGCGACCCACAACAAACTCCCGAACTGACTCAAATGATTTGCGATCCCAATACACGTAATGCTATAAAAGTGTGCACATCCAGAGAAATAAACAGCATATGTTTATGTTAACAACTTCTTTAACTTGAGCAAAATCTGCTTATACACATTTGTTAATAAAACGAAAACATGAATGTTTTAATGCGACTGAATAAAAATAAACGATCCACTCGAAAGTCTCTGCTCATGACAGGACCTGGGTCAGTAAACTGCGTCTAGGGCCGATGACGTCACTTCCATGGAGGCATGTTGTAGACGCCACCGTCCATTGACTCCGCCCCCACGTCAAAACAGTGCCACAAAGAGAGACGTGCAGAAAAGTGAAACGCAAAGGAAGAATGGTATGGCAAGCTCATACTAGACTGACACGCAAAATAAAAGCAGCGTTGCAAATAAATTAATAGATATGACCATGGAAAATATGTATTGCAAAATCATCGTTTTCGCGTTGTTTCATTTGTTTAGCAATTCTTAATTTTTGTTTGCAAAAAGCAAATGTATTTTCCTCAATACTTTAAATAAAAAAAATTTAAATTTGTTTTTTGTTTTTATTGTTTTTGTATATTTTAAACAAGGTAAATCTTTCTGATTTATTAAAATAAAAAGTCACATATATGGATTTTTCTGGGCTAAGCCCCGGATCTCCACTCACCCTAGAACCACCCCTGCCTGACTTTATGGTTTAATAATGAAGAAAAAAAGAGCGCTATAGAATGAAAAGGAGCCCACTCCAAATAATGATTTGGAGAAAGAATGGAAAAGAATCGAAAACAACAGTGAGGAATCGATTCCAAAAATTGTGGAATCGAACAGCCCTATCTGCTCCGAAGTTCCGATCTGAATCAAATGATTCACAAACCTGCTTTAAAGTTCCGATCAGGGGTGCGTTTCATAAAAGCAACTATGGTCGCAAGTTCCGTTGCTACCAACAGAGTTTAATGGAATTAACGACCATATTAGCTAACATGGTTTTGGGAGCAATGATTCACTAACCTGCACAGATCTGAATCGAATGATTCTCGAACCCACTCCGAAGTAAATTAAATCCGTGCTCCGACGTCCCGATCTGAATAATGATTCGCGAACCATATTTCAGATCGGGAGGATATCATGAATCTTTCAATTCGCAAAATTATTGCCAAACCAGCTCCAAATTCCGATATGAATCAGAAGATTTGCAATCCTGCTCAGAATTCCCGTTCAATCAAATAATTCGCGATATGCATTCCGAAGTCCTAAATAATTCACAATATGTGCTATGTAGTCCCGATGAATCAAATGATTCGCGATACGCTATCCGATTCAAGCGCTTCGAAATGGTGAATAATTTAGAGCTGAAACAACAAATCGATTTAATCGATTAAAATCGATTATTAAATTAGTTGTCAACTAATTTAGTCATCGATTAGTTGCTAAATAACTTTTATTTGCCGTTAGCGGCTCATATAGCGTGCATATTTTAAATCTGCGGTGACCAAAGAGTGGCAGTAATGAGCCACCGGAGGTTTTACTCAGCCAGTACAGCAGGAGAAGTGGCGAATAGCCAATAGTTGGCCTCGTTTTATGTCACGTGCTTCCCGAACAGGGTCTCTGCAGCATTCAGTGGGATGTGGGGGTACTTTACTTTGAGCCTTCAAAAAAGAAGAGTAACCTGTAAGCTCTGCACTACTGAACTGTTTAAGGGGCCGTTCACACATCGCATCTTTTTTATGCATTATGCGTGCTCATAATGGAAGCGACCATATCGAGTTTAAAACATTTCAACTTTTCAGAATGCCACAAGCGCAGCGCGGGTCATGTGACAAGAACTAACCAATCAGCTTCATCCTTTCCCGTAACAACGTTGAAAGCTCAGCCAAGATGAAGGAACAGCTGATCATAGTTGTATAAGTATTGCCATTTTGAAATAAATTTAGTAGCAGAGCTACTGCAAGCGATTTTTAGAGCTGCAAATCCATTTATCCTTCGCTGAAATTTCTGCGTCTTCATGGAGAGAGCACGTCATGGTTGCTTAGCGGCGCGATATGTGAACTAAGACTTTTATTTGTGCAGATTCTCCAGTAAAATGTTGTTTGCAAATGTTTAGTCGTAAAAGCTGATAACATTTCTTTTTAACAGTTAACATTTAAAGCTTTACAAACATGTTCTGTGATCAGTTTGTCGTTTACCAGTTCATAATTCAGTCGTGCAGCCTAATTATGACTGAATGAGAGAGGTAAATGGTTAAAGATATTTGAAATGCACTTTTTTTCTAACTATTCACTGCTCTTTTTCACACAGCAGGTTTTTTGTGTGTGTCTTATTCCTTCTGATGGATTTTACTTTAAATTGTGAGTTCCATTCAGGTTTCATGCCATTATCACTTTTTTCGAAGGATTGTTTACAATTTCACAGCACAAGCTATAAAGCTGTTTCCCAGTAAATAATAAAATGCAATGTACTGCAATTTTATTCGGTTTTATCCTTATTCTTCGTAAAAATATGTTCTGAAAGATTCCTTAAGCTTTTTTCGGGATGTTTAACTACTTTAGGAGCCCTAAGGACTGCCATGATGAAAACATTATTTGAAATCTCCTTGTGAAATTTGCTAGAGTATGGGTCAGAGTTTTGATTGCAGAAGAGTTCAACAAATGATTACTAACACATAATAAAACAACTCCAGGTATATTTTTGATGAGGATATGACAATGCAAAATGGTTAAAATCTCTTAAAAATCTATGCTGAATGATAAAGACCCTTTATTAATAATTTACTTGGGGAAAATTTTGAAAAAACTAAAATATAAGTACATAAACTGATTAAACGTAAGAATAATCGACAGATTAATCGATTATCAAAATAATCGTTAATTGCAGCCCTAGAATAATTTTACAATGCAATTGTGATTTGGAGTTTCGAAAAGCTCCATTTCACCTATCACTGTACTTAAAAAAATAAAATAAAATAAATAAATACCACTGAAATGATCAGCTTATTGTTGCCAATAACGCTTCATCCAGAGAAAAAGTCCATCTCCCATTTCCTCTCACATCAAAAGACACAGTCATATTTTTTGCTTCAAAGGATTGAATTGAAGGACTGGAGTGTTGTGTGGATTATTGTGATGTTTTTATCAGCTGTTGGACTCTCATTCTGACGGCACCCATTCACATCCATTGGTGTGCACGTGATGTAATGCTACATTTCTCCAAATCAGATGAAGAAACAAACTCTTCTACACTTTGGATGACCGGAAAAATAAAACTCTCCTGTGCTTAAACCCAAGCTTTAGAAACATAGTTTATTGCACTAAAAAAAAGATAACACCATGTCATAATTTTTTTAAAGTACAAAACTCATTTCAGTATTATTTCATATTTTGAAACCAGTCACTGCAGAACTGTACAGTGGGAGCAAGTACCTGGAATCTGATTGTGAGCAACTGCAGTTAAAATACAAACACGCAACTCATAGAAAACAACTGCATAGTTTGAATACATTAGATGGGGATGCACTAATATTGTTTTACTTGTCATCATTTTATTTTCCAGTTCTACAGCACGAACCAAGACCACTCCATCGTCAAATATCCTCTGTAAGTCGTATTACAATCAGAGCAATGCATACAGTGCAGTTTACTTTGCAGTAACTACCTGTCAAAATCAACAGCAGATTTATTGCAAGTTAAAAAGTAATAATAAAACACAATACTTTAGTGCCAAAGTCACACCTAACGAAATGATTCATAAAGGTGAGCTTCTTACTGTAAATAAAAAATAAAGAAAGTGATTTGAATCTGTGAATTCTTCCTGTTTTGTGATTGGCTGCTTCTCTATGCATTCATTTGCAGTAGGAAAACTGGTTTTGCAGAATACAACTATTTTGCAGTCAGCTTCGCGCAGGATCCAATGTCTACCCATAGCCTTGATCTTACGGGGAGAAACAAGCAAAGCTCTGCTTAACATAAACTGAGGCAATATGAATAAATATGAAAATAATATTTACATACGAAAGTATTTACAGAATATGGACCGGCGTTACACATCTACCAGCTAAAGTACCGCGATTACAGCTGCATGCCATTCTAAAGAACTCGTCGGGACATTTCCAAACCCTTACCATCATCATATCAGCACAAACATCCCTACAACTCAAATTGATTTCATTCTACATTGTCTCAGCAGTGATTATATTATTTATTTGGGTATCTCAAACCATCACTAACCCCTCACAGACAAGGTTCATGGCTTTCTGTGAATCTTATTGGAAAGTAGCAGCGATGGGACTGAGGTCGTTACCCACAATTATATATAACAATGGCTATTTTGCATATAACATATTGGCAACTTTGACGGCACGTGTCAGAATTTGTCTCAAAAAAGCCGAAAAGATAAAACATTTTAAATTTAAGCATTTAACAAGCTTTGAGGAGTCAGTTCAAACATCTCTTGAACAATATTCATAGGTGATAAAGGCAATAGTTCCCCGACACTACAGAAGCAGATGTTCTTCCTTAGTGCTTTTGTCTTGTTTTCCAGTGCAAATGTTCCCAAATCAACTTTAGAAGCAAAATACTTACGATAAAATGTGTTCTTTTCTGAAAAAAAAATAGATCAAAGTTAAGCGAGTTCATGCTTAAAGTGAGAAAAAATATCGGACAATTGAGTAAGAAAATACCTAATCTTAATGGTTGCCAGATATCTTTTTTGTTTTAAACATAAAATCATTTAATTTCAGAAAACAACTCTCCTATATAATTTTGCTCGATTTATGAACGTTTGTAATAGGAAAACAAGAAAAAAATACTAAAAGGGGTAAACTTTTTTTTTTCCAGTGTACAAATGTAAATGATGTCATAATTCACCACCCTCGTGTTATTCCAAACATTAACGCTGTTATCGTTTTCATGGGATACAAAAAGAGATATTTAGAGGACGTTTTTCTCATGCAATAAATGTAAAAGTACTTTATATGGAAAAGAGCAGCATGAACATTCACCTAAACATCTCAGTTTGTGTTTTACATGACGTGAGGGTTAGAAAATGACAAATGTTTCATTTCAGTGAACTATTCCTTTAAATTCTAATTACAAATCCTGCTCATCCTCTTTGTTACAAAAACAACATTAATAAAAATACATTTTATACATAATAAAACAGTACAAAATTCATTTTTTTTCCTTTGTATCGCCACACAAAGTTAGACTATACAGTCATATCTGCTTTAAACAAAAACAATGCTTTATATCAGTAGTTGTGTTGAATACTAGAAGAGTAGAATGACTGTATCAAATGAAACCACATTCTGAACGACTCTCTATTTGAGTCCATATCAAAAGGATTTCAGAATTCAGAAGCGACTTCCAATCATGTGACCAAGTGTTCAACCAATCAGCTTCTTATTCCAGTCTATCCAGGTTATTACAAAGGAAACAAATAAGCATAATAGGACAAAAAAAGCTAATTTCTACCATTAAAAGGCATAAAATACTATGTTCAGATACAGCCTCTGGATATCTATTGGAAGACATTAACGGGAACGGGTCGCAGGGTTCACGGCGAACACCAGAGCTGATGGAGCTGACACTTTGGGGGTCCGTGGGGGGATGGGAGAGGAAAGAAGAGAGGGATTGTGGGAGGGGAGATGAATGACAGATCTGGAGCATCTGCCAAAAGGGTTTAGGAGAGAAGGGGTGGTACATCGAGGTCAAGAAAACAGCTAGGGATCAATCCGCAGAGCTTCAGGAAAAAATCCTCGCAACAATTATCAGCAGAAACGACGACGGCTGAAGATGCAATTTGTTATTGAATTTCTTTGCAGAAAAGATGCATCTTGTCTTGCTGTTTGCAGCTCATCTGCGATGAAAGCGGAGAAACATGCGATTATATTATAGATGCTATAACTCTGAAACCATGTGAAAACCCAGTAAGTTGCTTTAAATGAGCTGGTTTAGCTGGATGCGGCGTTGTCGCCTGTGTGGATCAGTATTGTTTGGGTTATGCCACAAACATCCCGCGTTCCCGGTCCGGGAAATGATATCATTTTCGCTTTTCTCACACTTGACTGGATCTGCATCTCTAGAGGTTCTCGCCCGGCTGGTACTGTGGTTCAGTGGAGGTGAAGTAGTCTTCCAGGAAGCTCTGGAGGTATTCGAAGGTGGGCCGCTCCTCGGGCTCCTTGCGCCAGCAGGTCAGCATCAGCTCGTGCAGGGATTCGGGGCACTCGGCGGGACAGGGCATCCTGTAGCCACGCTCCACCTGGTCCAGCACCTCCCGGTTCACCATACCTGAGCGGAGGACACACGTCAAACAGGGTGGATGTGGGTCAGGTGTCAGACTGTGGTGCAGGCACATTTTAACCAGCCAGAGGATGTGGTTGTCAGCAGGGAGGAACAACCAGAAATGCTGTCATGTGCTCTTTGCGGACAGATCTCTTTAAAATTTCATTTAACATGATAATATTATAAACTATGGTGACATAAACACACCCTATGTTTAATATTTTATATAAGTATATATATAATATGATTATTATTATTTTTTACAAATTATTACTTTATGAACTTTGTCAAAAAACAATCCTCAAAAAAACTTTTTTTAAATAAATTTATTTTTTTGAAAGAACAATAATAACAATAATATACCATTCTTTAAACAAATGTAATACATGAATTAATTATTATCATTGTTAATAATGCACACACACATAAATATATACACATATAAATATTATTATTGCTTAATTTATTAATTTATTTTATTACATTTTGGGTGACATCATGCTTAATAATTTATAGAATAATTTAAATGATAAATATAAAAATGTTTTTTTTAAATCATTTTTATTATTATTATTATTATTTTCTTTATTTATTTTGAACCCTGCACTGGACTTAATGTGAAAATAAATAAAGCAGGTGAATATATATAATTTATAATACTTTTATTTATTTTTTTAAGGTGAGCGGATGACTTTCTTTGATTCATATTTGTCTGTAGAGCAGTAGTACCTGGATAAGGCACCCTGCCTTTGGTTGCCAGCTCCGTCAGTAAGACCCCAAACGACCACACGTCAGATTTAATGGTGAAGCGGCCGTAAAGTGCCGCCTCTGGCGCAGTCCACTTGATGGGAAACTTGGCTCCTGTTGTAATAATGATTTAAGAGAGGCCTGTCATCATAATTAAACTGATTCAATTAAGGTTGAAGTGCAGAAAAAGCAACGCCATGAAGTCGGCCTCAGGAAACAACTGAAGATGTGAAGAACATGGAGAAGGTGCTCCTGCTCACCCTGTCTGGCCGTGTACTCGTTGTCCTCTATGAGTCGAGCGAGGCCGAAGTCAGCCACTTTACACACCAGGTTATCACCCACCAGGATGTTGGCAGCTCTGAGGTCTCTGTGCACATAATTCATTCTTTCCACGTACGCCATTCCAGAGGCGATCTGAGGACAACACATAAATTATAACGCCACCCTCCAGAGTATCCACCGAGTAGAAATAGATTCATATACACGATGAAGACAATGACATGTAAAAACCGCCACCACAATGCTGTTTTTAGTGATGCTTTTAGTGAGTTCCTCCTTCAGTACAGGGTTATATAGTTCTTTTTTATTTTATTTACTCAGTGAGTGTTTAAATTAATAACATTTACATTTAACAATTTGGCAGACACTTTTATCCAAAGTGACTTATAACACCTTCAAGACAATGACCTTGGCATTGGTGCTGTGCTGTACTGTTTGAGCCACAGGAACTACATTTTGTTTATCTATTTTTTTTATGTATTTATTTATTTATTGCAAATTTACAGTTGCTGTCCACATGTTTCAGAGCAGCCTAGGGTCATTGCTATTGTTATGTAGTGTAATTTTCATGTTTAATTACAGTGGGTTATAAGAGTCTGTACCGTCCCAGCTCACATCCCACTGAAGATAAAAGGGGATATATATATATATATATTATATGTATATATACATATAAATATGTATATATAAATAATACACACACACACATAATATAATATAATATAATATAATATAATATAATATAATATAATATAATATAATATAATATAATATAATATAATATAATATAATATAATATAATATAATATAATATAATATAATATAATATAATAATACTTACCAGCAGGACGCATTCAATTAAGGCTGTTGTTTTAAACTTTCAATTCATCAAAGAATTCTGATTTTATATATATATATATATATATATATATATATATATATATATATATATATATATATATATATATATATAAAACAAATATTAAGTAGCACATCTGTTTTCAGTATTTAAAATATTCAGAATTGTTGCTTGAGCAGCAAATCAGCATATTGATTAATTCATTAATGATTTCTGAAGAATCATGTGACACTGAAGACTGGAGTCATGATGCAGAAAATTCAGCTTTGATCACAGGAATAAATGATATATTATAATATATTAAAATGGAAAACAGTTATTTTAAATAACAATATTATTTCTGCTTTTTATAGCATTATTTTATCAAATAAATGCAGCCTTGGTGAGCATAAGACGTCTTTCAAAACATTCAAAAAATTTGACTGCACCCAAACTTTTAATCAGTAATGTACATTTTCTGTACATTTTTTTCCATTTATATTACTTTTTATGTAATTATCAAAACTATTATTTTTCTTTGCGATTTCATTATTAGATCTCCTATCATAATGTACCTGAGAGGCCATATCCACAAGCTGAGGCAACCGCAGCATTTTCCCCATGTCACCCTTCAGGAAATCCAGCAGACTTCCTGTGAGAGCAGAAATCACAGCGTCTCATCTCCATTCACACTTTTACTGGAACACCTCTAGATGCTCTATTTACACATCTTCCAGCGAGTTCTCACTTCTTAGACATCTTTAGCCCAATATAGTTCACTGGATCTCTGTACTGACCTTGTCCCATGTACTCAGTGACGATGTAAATGGGCTCCTCGGAGACGACTGCGTAAAGCTGCACCAGCTTCTCGTGCCTGAGTTTCTTCATCACCTGCGCTTCCTGCAGGAAGGCCTCAGGAGACATAGTGCCAGTCTTCAGAGTCTTGATGGCCACGCGTGTCGTGCCGTTCCAAGTGCCTGGTGGGAAAAAGACACTGTGAAAACATTGCTTGCATCATCACACAGCTGTGGTATTTTGCACTGCTGAACTTCTTATTTAACTCACAAAACTTTGGTTTTCAAAGGAAGGAAGTTGAAAGAAGAAGTCTTACCCATCCAGACCTCTCCGAAGCAACCCTGGCCCAGTTTGACGTCCAGTCTCAGAGAGTCCCGTGGGATCTCCCAGGCGTCCCGTGCCAGGCCCTGAGTCTGAGGCTTCAGCACGGGACACACGTCAGTCAGACAGTGACACAGGCCGTCTGCGTGCTCTGTAGAAAAGAGCATGTTTATTATTTTTTATAACTGTTAAAAAGTTTGAATTGTTACTGCAATAATATATATATTCTTATTTCTTTTTCTTTTTATTTTTATTTTACTTTTTTTTTTAATGGTAGTTCTGGCTCATCTTGATTATATATTAAATGCACAAAGATGCTTTTGTTGCAGAATTAAAATTAAAAATGGCAATTTAACTAAATTAAAAAGTTAATATATCAAATTATTGGTTTATTAAAAATAATAAATAAATATAACATATTATTTTAAATAATGATACAATTATTTTAACGTTTTAAGTATACCTTAATAAATGAAGATTAATATTTCATGTATTATTAAATAATTTAAAATTAATAATTAAATAAAACAGAACAAGATAGTAAAATACTTATACAATTTACTATATAATACCTTAGAAATTATTCTAACTTAAATAAATGTAATTAACCACATTAAAAAATTGAATAAATGCATAAATATTATTATTTTCAATAATAAAAAATATATAATTAATTGTTAATTATAACAATAAAACAATAACATACCTTAAATATTTTATAATTATTGTTGTATCATTATGTGTAAATAATAATAATAATAATAATACAAATTTACGTAACCTACAAAATTATTATAATTATTGACAATAAGTAATAATATATTAACACAAGTAATAAGAATACTCATAACTTAACTTAATCCACAAATAACTGAATTGTGGTCAACAATATGAATTTATTTATTATGTAATCTTTCTCTTAGCAGATTTTGAGGACCTATTGAAGCTATGTTTAGGGCAGCATGAGAACTAAAGGATGAGTAATTATGGAATTGCTTTATGCAATTATTTTTTTTATAGATTCTTATTTTGCTTCTTATAACTCGAGTTCCCACTTCCAGAAATAGCCGTCTGTATCACTTCCCTTCGCAGACATTCAGAAAGGAGCAGGTGTCTGTGAGAAAGCGACTCACGGCGGTAGTGGTTGACCAGCTGCTGTAAAACACTGAACTGTGTGCGCGACGTGATGTAAAATCCCCCGCTGTCCAGCTTCCTGATCTTGTAATGTTTGACATTTAGACCCTTGACGTTGTCATAATCCAGAACGGAAAGACAGTAGGCACCTAAAAAACACAGAGAACACACTTAAGAGGTGAACTTATAGTTAGATGAGTATGATAGGTGCCAGATTCTAAACTTTTGTAGTATTTTATTTTTCCTTGAAGTTGACTAATCCGAGCAAAAACATCAATTTGGTGCATTTGTTTCTTTTGCAGTTTCTGCTCCCCATTGACTTCCATAGTATTTTTTTCCCCCCATACAGTTGAAGTCAATGGCTACCGTCAACTGTTTGGTTTCTTGCACATTCTTCAAATTATCTTCTGTGTTCAGACAAATGGAGGATGAGTAAATGTGACAGAATTTTCCTTTCTCTGGTGAACTGTCCCTTTAGGAGGACGACAGAAAGTATGTAGTAGATTGTGTGTAACAGGCCTTTCAGGAACATTTTGATCACGTTGATGATTCTGGAGCCTGTTTCATGAAGCAAGTTTACCAAATAAGTCAGGCTTATTTCAGTCAGTCTTAATTATTTTGAACCGTAACAGCAGACGATAAGTCAGACTAAATGTGACCCTGGACTACAAAACCAGTCGAAATGGAGATGTATACAACACTAAAAGCTGAATAAATAAGCTTTCCATTGATGTATGGTTTATTAGGATCGGACAATATTTGGCCGAGATACAACTATTTGAAAACCTGGAATCTGAATACTAAATCTAAATACTGAGAAAATCGCCTTTGAAGTTGTCCAAATGAATTGTTAGCAATGCATATTACTAATCAAAAATTAAGTTTTGATATATTTACGGTAGTAAATTTACAAAATATCATCATGGAAAATTAAATTTTACTTTATATCCTAATGATTTTTGGCATGAAAGAAAAATCGATCATTTTGACCCATACAATGTATTTTTGGCTATTGCTACAAATATACCCCAGAGACTTAAGGCTGGTTTTGTGCTCCAGGGTCATATTTGGACTTATTTGGTAAACTTGCTTTCTGAAACAGGTCTTCATAGGGTTAATAAACACTGTGTGAAATGCTCTGTAGAGGGCGCTGTGGGCATCACACACATTGATTCACTCTGTCTGTCACTTGCTCCCTCGTCATCTTCAGTCTCTCTGGCTGATCGTATGAGCTGTGTGTTATGGCTCAGAGTTATATGCTTGACCTACTTCTCGCGCTTCATCCCTGCAAGCACTTCTCTGACCTTATGCAGCCATATGCTCTTTACATATCATCTCAGATGACCGTTGTTTGTGTACACGGCCATATATGGAGCGTGGATCTTTACAGTGTTTAGAGAGAGGAAGGCTGCAGGGAGGAGATGAGGAATGATAAACTGACAGCAGAAAAGGGGAATTCAACTGAACGTGCACTTTGTTCTGATCTGAAGTCCTGAAATGAAACTTCCTCAATGTAGACAAATGCATGAGCAATTTCCTGCACACTGGTGTTGGTTATTTGTCATCACTGTCTTTATTAATACATTTCTTTCTTGTGCAACTGTTACAGTAGCGGCTGTGGTCTCTGAATTTAAATGGCTGAGCAGCAACAGCACTAGAATTTGTGATTTGAGAGATGTTTTTTGCATTCCCCGGGATGTTGAACTCTTGAATCTGATGTCATGAGAGCCAAACTCTACTGGAAAGAATGGAGTTTCATTCCCTACGTTTCATTCTGACACAATTTTCCATTCTTCACTACAGATTGGCCTTTGAATCAACACTGTGACACCAGACAAAGGGTAATTATAAAATATCAATTCACAAAACTGTGGTAAACAGAATTAAAAATTGAAAATGACAATTCATCTAAATTAAAATGTTAAAATATATGTATTACTATTATCATTATAATAATTATTAATAATTAACTAATAAATACTATAAATTCTAAATAAGATATTTGCTATAGTATAGGGCTGTGAATCTTTGGGTAGGTAGCGATTCGATTCGATTCACGAATCATGATTCATAGGTTTTCAATTAAATTAAAGAACTATTTTTTCAAATTTAGAATAAATCAATTCGATTCGATTCGATTATAACGATTCAATTCTGCATTCTTTAAGTGCATTCACGGGATTATTTAAATGCTTCCCCTAAATGTTTTAAATGCTTAGTCAGGGGGCAATTTACACAGCAGCCTTTATGTTTAGAGAACCAAAGGTAAAAAAAAAAAAAACTAAAAACCTTTTGTCCATTTTTAGATGCTAGTTTAATGATGCTATGGCTTCACATGGCGTAAAAATGTATGTAAGCCAAGATTTTAAAAAAGAGCTTTAAGAGTATTACGTATAAGCTAACATCTTGTCACACCAGTGGCATAGCTATCATTACAGAAGTGACAGAAATGTAAAATACAAACATTTTATGTATGTAGCCTTTGTATTATCATAATTTATATAATTTTATTTATTTATTTTTTTACAAGGGATTCTCTTCTTTTTTTATTACTTTTAATTTGCTGTAAGAAATGAAATACACTGCTCGACAATAATCAATCAATTGTATTTGCCGATATTTTTTTTCGAATGGCACTTTTATGATTGTTTTATATAGTACATTTAATTAGCAATTATATCAATTTTCTGCACAGAAAAAGGTAGAAAATATACTTTACAGTTTATGTACTGTAATTAATGATGTCAATTAGCACTGCATCATTCAGAAATGTTATTTATTGTGGTTTTCATCAGTACATTCTGCTTTTATTTAGTTAAGCTGATGACTTCTCTTTCAGTGTGAAAACTTCTTTTTCTAATTTTCACATAATAAAATGCTATAGAAGTTATTTAACTTTTCCTCTCCATCAGCGAATTATGATTCTGAGAGAAAACGCGCCAGATGTCTGTTTGCTAAAGCTACAAACGCTACTTTCATGCATCTGATCATCAGAAAACCTCGCTCTTATTTCATGGTCATTGTTAATGCTGTGGTTATTTTAAGTTTCCTTCGTATTTTCGGCTCATCAGCATTGTTAAAACACATTTATCATTCAATGGAACTGTGGATATGATTTAGACACTTACATTTCTGCTCTGTCCATGCAATAAATAACGCAGCTTTCGACTGCTCAGGCAACGCTGTCGGTAAGAGAGCCACTGACAAACTACAGTAAGGTAAAGCTACTTCACCTTTAGAGATCACACATCGGCTTCGTCAGAGACAAAAGGAACGCGAGCGCAATCCTGTTACAGTTTTGGGCGGTAATAGTGAAGCGTGTGAATGAGAGATAAGAGGCACGATTCACGAACACTCTTCAAGCTCTCCATTAATTCGTGCTTGTAGTAATTTAATGTGTATACATTTTGAAAGCATTGAATCGCCATAGAAATCGTGATTCATTTGATTCTTAGTGTTTTAAATCAATTACTGTCCGAGATCAGCGATTCACGTTTCAAAAATCATGTTTCAAGATCGATGCATATGAATCGTCAGGGTTTGTAATCGATGCATCGAGAAAACGAGTGAATCGTTTCACCCCTACTATAGTAGTAGTAATAATACAATTCTTTTTTATATTTAATAATAAATAAAATAAAACATTTTATTGTGATTTTGTGGTATTAGATGGATTCATATAATTAATGTACTCTGTAGGCCATATATATTTTGGGGTTTGCTTTGCTCCTTTTGGTATTGTATGTGGATACAATTCTTATTACTGTTTATTAATTAATTAATAATAAAAAGCTTAGAATATTTTTGTGAGGAGTGGGGCGGGGCCGAGAGCCGTGGGAACGGAGGGAGCTCCACTCACCGGTCTCGAGTCCCACGGAGGAGATGGAAGGATATAAAAGAGGAGCGATGACAGTGAAAGACGAGACAGGACCAGGCCTGGGCTTTATTTTGTGTTTGGTTTTTATTTGTGCGCGACAGTCGTCCGCGAGGGGCTGTCGCGCTGTTTTGTGTTTATTTTATTATTAAAGCTTAATTTGAATGTCTGCTGGTTCCCGCCTCCTTCTTCCCGTGATTATGAAGTTGTACTCCGTTACAATTTTATTGTGCTTTTATGGTGTATTTATATATTTAATATACTGTGTATGAAATATCTTTTTTGCTCCATGTTTTATGTGGATATAATTGTAATAATTATTTTTATGTTAACAATACATTTAATTAAATATATAATTGTGCCTCTAAATTAATTTTTATATTTAAAGTACTGTGTATGCCTTTTATTTGTGTTTTTTTTTTGCTTTGCTCCTTTTATATTTATGTAGATATAATTTTAATAATTATTTTTATTTTAATATTAAATAAATAAAATAAAATATTTGTTTGTGCCTTTGGATGGATTTATATATTTGATACAATGTGCATGCCATATATATTTATGTTTTTGCTATGCTCCTTTTTTTTTTTTTTTTTGGTTTGTAATTTTAATAATTGTCTATTTCTGTACATTTTCGTTTTAGGAAGACTTGTAAAACTGTCCAAGGACTACAGATGAAAAATAATCTTTAGGTCAAATCTGGTGCACTTACAGAAACATTTATGTATTATGTATTTATGTATTATTGCATTGTCCCTGTACACAAATTAGTAAAAAAATGTAAAAATAATAATATTAATAAATAAAACCTAACTTATAAATAGATCAAATAAATACAAAAAAGAAGTGTTCAGAGTTTGTACTGTTCACATCCAATCACCTTTGGTTGTCTCACTCTCTCTGACCAGGAAAGTTCCTCTCCGGTTTTCCAGACTCAAGAGGAGCCGCTCAGAGTCCCTGCGTGTGATTTTTCCAAAGTACCATCTGGAGAGAGATGAGAGCGAGTGTGTATTTAGAGTCAGTAATCACAGCATCAGAAACACACAGTTGAGCAGAAATACAGTGTATACTGCCATCCCATTGTGCAAGCATGTACACCACCATTCAAGTCTAGTGTCTGTAAGAATATACTCACAGAGGATGCATTCATTTATTATTTTGAAATTATTACAATTTAAAATAACTTTTTTTTTAATGTTAAAATCAAATTTTACAATTAAATCAATAATAAAATTTAGTTTATTCCTGTGATGCAAGGCTGAATTACTCCAGTCTTCATTGTTACATGATCTTCAGAAATAAGTTCAATATGATGATAACAAACATTTCTTGTTATTATCAACGTTGAAAGCATCTGTGAAGCTTCATATTTTTGTACAAACTGTTAAATATGTTTTTTTCAGGATTTTCTGATAAACAGAAATCTTTTGTAACATTCTAAATCTCTATACGATCACCTTTGATCAAATAAAGAATTAATTTATTTTTAAAATAACTTACTAACCCCAAACTTTTAACCTATTATGAAATTGAGCTTGCATAACTAATAACGTTTGCTTTAACTTGC